>NC_057738.1:34436550-34439432 GCF_004010195.1 Chiloscyllium plagiosum
CCCCCCCCTCCACTTTTGCCCTTTGATTATTTTGTAATTTTGGAAAGCTTTCAATATCTTCTACCATGAAGACTGATGCAAAGTATTTATTTATTCAATTCTGTGCCCTTCAACTGGTTCCCATCTATTTTTTTCTAAAGTCTTCTCTGAGGGACCTATGTTCACATTGGCCTCCCTCTTCCTATTTACATATTTAGATAAGCTCTTATTATCTTTTTTAATATTACTAGCTACTTTACCATCAAGGCTTATTTTCTTCCTCTTAATTTTGTTTAAGTTACCTTTTGTTCTTGATTTTCTTTCAATTTATTGCAATCCTTAACTTTCCTGGTCAACCATGGTTAGTTTATCCCCTTTCCAGAATCCTTTGTCTTCACTGGAAGGAGGATGAGAAATGAAACACAATTGCTCTATTAAAGGAACAACAAATGCACATTGGACCAGATGGCTTCCGTCTGTGCTGTAAGGTTCTATGATTCAATGTAGCAGTCGGTTTCTATCTATACCGTGAAACCGAGATTTGCAAATGAGAAGATGCCTACCACCTGAATCAAACAGAATCACTGCTCAAATTCTGGAGATGTGACACTGAGCTGATTGTCAGCTTTAATAAGGTGGTAAGTTTACTGAATCCACCTTCGCACCATTGTCCTCCCAATGCTGCCAAGTTTACTAATTTAAGATAATTTCACATAGTATTTTAGTTTTTTAATGCAAATCTGTGTTACTTGAATTACATTGCACCTTCCCCTCAACAATAGCACCTTTGGTTGTGAAATTATGTTACAAATGCTCGAACCCACTTATCATCACACATTATGGAATTTATGCCAGGTTATTTTAAATGTGCTAATTTAAAAAGAAGTAGACACGTATTTCTTGTTCATGTAGGCTTAGGCATTCCATTCTTGACTCAGCATCATTATCTCACTTTGTAAGATAAGAAGTTGTCCTCAGCAGTGTCAAATTTTGTATGATGTCATCACTAACTATTTGATTCTTGGAAATTTAAGGTTTGATGACCAACATGAACATTGTATGCACATCTAACATGGTGTAAAAACAGCTGAAAGTGGATTTTGTTTTGACAAATGTCACCTGTTCAAGCTGTGGAGTTGAGTTGCATGAAAGTGAGGAGTGAAGGGAGTACAGGTTCAAACCATCCTCTTATTGTTCATTATGACATTGGACTGTTTGGATTCTATTTATGGAGCCCTAGCTTGTATGCCATTATCCCAACACAGTCAACCATTAGTGGCTTTCTCTTCTCACCAGGGGGAGGCGATGGCTGATTGGTAGTATCACTGGACTGTTAGGGACCCCAATAACATTCTGGGGACCCAGGTTTGAATCCCACTATGGCAGATGGTGAAATTTGAATTCAATAAAGAAAGAAATCTGGAATTAAGAATTTAAAGGTGACCATGAATCGATTACCGAAATGTCAGAAAGCCCCCACCTGGTTCACTAATGCTCCCTAGAGAAGGAAACTGCTGTCCTTACCTGGTCTGGCCTATAAGTAACTCTAGACCCACAGCAGTGTGGTTGACTCTTAACTGGGGATGGGTAATAAATGTTTGCCTAATCAGCGACACCCTCATCGAATGAAAGAGCAAAACAAAAAGCCAGCCATATTCTCGTCTGCCTTCATCTTAAGATCAGGAATTCCCTCCTTAAACTTGTTTACTGTTTCCCGATTATAGGAAGGATATTATTAAATTAGAAAGGATACACAAAAGAATTACAAGGATGTTTCTGGGAATAGAGGGTTTGAGTTGTAAGGAGCCTCTTTCTTATCTGGACCATTGGAGGCTGAGGGGTGACCTTATAGAGTTTTATAAAATCAATAGACAATAGGTGCAGGAGTAGGCCATTCTGCCCTTCGAGCCTGCACCACCATTCAATATGATTATGGTTGATCATCCTTAATCAGTATCCTGTTCCTGCCTTATGTCATAACCCTTGATTCCACAATCCTTGAGAGCTCTATCCAACTCTTTCTTAAATGAATCCAGAGACTGGGCCTCCACTGCCCTCTGAGGCAGAGCATTCCACACAGCCACCACTCTCTGGGTGAAGAAGTTTCTCCTCATCACTGTCCTAAATGGTCTACCCCGTATTTTTAAGCTGTGTCCTTTGGTTCGACACTCACCCATCAGTGGAAACATGTTTCCTGCCTCCAGAATATCCAATCCTTTAATAATCTTATATGTCTCAATCAGATCCTCTCTCAGTCTTCTAAACTCAGGGGTATACAAGCCCAGTCGCTCCAGTCTTTCAGTGTAAGGTAATCCCGCCATTCCAGGAATTGACCTCGTGAACCTACGTTGCACTCCCCCAATAGCCAGAATGTCTTTCCTCAAATTTGGAGACCAGAACTGCACACAATACTCCAGGTGTGGTCTCACCAGGGCCATGGACAGCTGCAGGAGAACCTCTTTGCTTCTATACTCAATCCCTCTTGTTATGAAGGCCAGCATGCTGTTACCTTCTTCATTACCTGCTGTATCTGCATGCTTACCTTCATTGACTGGTGTACAAGAACACCCAGATCTCTCTGTACTGCCCCTTTACCTAAATTGATTCCATTTAGGAAGTAATCTGCCTTCCTGTTCTTGCCACCAAAGTGGACAACCATACATTTATCCACATTAAACTGCATCTGCCATGCATCTGACCACTCACCTAACCTGTCCAGGTCACCCTGTAATCTCCTAACATCCTCCTCACATTTCACCCTGCCACCCAGCTTAGTATCATCAGCAAATTTGCTAATGTTATTACCAATACCATCTTCTATATCATTAACATATATTGTAAAAAGCTGCGGTCCCAGCACGGATCCCTGCGGTACCCCACTGGTCACTGCCTGCCATCCCGAA
>NC_057738.1:34441942-34458152 GCF_004010195.1 Chiloscyllium plagiosum
CGAGGAACTGGAAGCAAACTGGAGATAACCACCTTGGACGTCCTGCTTTTCAGCTTTCTTCCTAGCTCTCCGAAGTCCTGCTGTAGTATGTTCCTCCTCTTCTTCCCGACATCATTTGTGCCAACATGTACCACCACCTCTGGCTCTTCACCCTCGTCCTTGAGGATTTCCTGCACTCTGTCTTTCACCCTGGCACCAGGAAGGCAACACACCATCCTTAAGTCCTGTCTGCTGCCACAAAAACCCCGGTCAGTTCCTTTCACGATGGAGTCCCCTATTACCACGCATCTGTGTGATGTCCGACTCTTCCACTCTGTCTCCACGCCAACTTTTGATTGACAGACCTGGTCGCCTCGCAGACTGGCAGTGTCATCTGTCTCTACTGTTTCCAAAAGATTCAACTTGTCCCTGACAGGTACTTCTCCCGGGGTCTCTTGCACATGTCTCCTCTCTGCCTTCCTCATAGTCTGCTCTCTTCTGCTCTCTTCTGGTACGATTGTTGTAATAACCTCGCTGAAGGTCTTGTCCAGAAAGATCTCGTTCTCTCGGATCAGCCTAAGGTCCTCGAGTTCTTTCATCAGCGCTGCAATATGCTCTGTCAGTAGCTGGACGTGCACACACTTTCCACACTTATACGAACCAGACACACCAGAGTCGTTGACCTCCCACATCAAGCACGTAGCGCACTGAACCAGCTTGGCAGTCATGTCTTCACCCTCTTCAACTGTGGCGTAATCACTTCACTCAACCTCCTTGTCAAAGACTCCTGAGCTAAAGCCTCACTCTTCAATCCACAGGAACTTCCTTGGACCCTCTTTTTGGGGCAAGTCCGTGGACTTTTAATTTAGGTTAGAGGAGGCCCTACTTTGTAGGACCTGGGGTCTAGAACACACCCACTCAAATAACAATCACTTACCTTCCCGACCAGCTTTGCGCTCTGCCTTCACTTCCGCCCAGCTCCTGCCACTCTCTGATGCGAAAATCATGGGGAAAGGGCACGGATAGGGTAAAAAGTCAAGGTCTTTTTTCACCTGGGGTAGGGGAGTTCAAAACCAGAGGGCATAGGTTTAAGATGAGAGGGAAAAGATTTAAAAAGGACCTGAAGGGCAACGTTTTAACACAGGGGGTGGTATATATATATGGAATGAACTGCCAGAGGAAGTGGTAGATGCAGGTATAGTTATAACATTTAAAAGACATTTGGACATTTACATGAATAGGAAAGGTTTCGAGGGTCAAACGCAGGCAAATGGGGCTAGCTTAGTTTGGGAAATCTGATCGGTATGGATGAATTGGACTGAAAGGTTTATTTCCAGGATGTATGACTTTACAACATTTCCTTTTTAAGACCTCAGTCTTTGCCCAAAATTTTAGTTACCTGACCTAACAGCCTGTTGTCTATCTGATACGCTGCAGGCAAGGATGCCCCGAAGCATGGTACATTGGCGAGATCAAGCAGTCGCGAGGGCAAAATTTAATTTGGATGATACCTTGAAGCACCTTGGGATGTTCTGTTATGCTAAAGGCACTACATTAATGTATTTTATTCTAGGTATTCAAATCAACAGTTACTTCCAACCAATAAAAGTACAGCTTTTCCCGTGACTTCACTTTTATCATAATGTGGCGGTGCCGGTGTTGGATGAGGTGTACAAAGTTGAAAATCACACAACACCAGGTTATAGTCCAACAGGTTTAATTGGAAGTATTAGTTTTCAGAGCACTGTTCCTTTGTCAGGTAGCTAGTGGGGCAGGATCATAGGACACAGAATTTATAGTAAAAGGTCAAATGTCATACAACTGATGCGAAGTATTGAACAAACTGAGATTGCTGTTAAGTCTTTAATCACTTAGAATGGGGGTGTAGCTTTCAATTCATTAATATGTAAATCCAAGAATTTCTTTCAAGTCACATTCCCGAGATAATTTAAGGTTTTATAAAAAAAAGTGACATCACAGCTCAGACAATGCATTAAAGGTGTGAGGTTAGAGTCTGTCTGTGTCCCAATCTTGTGTCAGACTGGTTCTATTTCCAAAGGAATTGATCAAATGTAACATGGAATTACTGCCCACAGATTGTGTGCTTTTTGAACAAGATAAAATGTATCTACAAAAACAAATCTGCAAATGCAAATTCACCCCATAGACTTATATGTGTGTGCATGCGTGTGTTTGAGAGAGAGTGTGTGTGCATGCGTGTCAGAGTGTGTGTGCATGCTTGATAGAGTATGTGCGCAGGTGTGATGGAGTATATGCCTGTCAGAGGTTATGCGTGTGTGTGTGTGTGTGAGAGAGAGAGAGAGAGAGCATGAGTATAAGAAAGGGCTTGTGTAAGTGTGTGAGTGTATAAGTGTGTGTTTGAGTGAGAGAAAGAGAGAGTGTATATAGTGTGGTGGGGTCACCTGTAGTGTGACATGAACCCAAGGTCCCGGTTGAGGCCATCCCCATGGGTACCGAACTTGGCTATCAGCCTCTGCTCATCGACTCTGGGTTGTTGCGTATTCCGAAGTCCAACTCAGAGGACGGTCACCTGAAGATCCGAGGCTGAACATCCCTGACCGCTGAAGTGTTCCCCTACTGGGAGGGAACATCCCTGTCTGGTGACTGTTGTACAGCGTACACTCATCCATTGCCCTCGCGACTGCTTGATCTCGCCAATGTACCATGCTTCGGGGCATCCTTGCCTGCAGCGTATCAGATAGACAACTTTGGCTGAGTCACATGATCACGTGGATGGTGTCCCCACGTGTAATGGTGGTATCCAGGTCGACATTCTGACATGCCTTGCAGTTGTTGCCATGACAGGGTATGATGTTGTGGCCGATGTTGTCCTGAAGGCTGGGCAGTTTGCTGTGAACAACAGTCCGTTTAAGGTTTGGTGGTTACTTAAAGGCAAGAAGTGAAAGTGTAGAGTAGATTTTGATGAGGTGCTTATCCTCATTGATCACATTCACAAACTCACACAGACCCTCTCTCGAACACATGGTCCCTCTTAGACACACACACAGACACACACACACACTCCATCATACCTGCACACACACACTACCAAGCACACACACACACTCCCTCACTTTCTCCCACACACACGCACACACACTCGAAGTTGGGGTGAATTTGCATTTGCAGATTTGTATTCGTAGATACATTACATTTTGTTCAAAAGCTCACAATCTGTAGGCAGTCAGTCCATGTGACATTTTATAAATTCCTACTTTGGAAATAGAACCAGTCTGACTCAAGGCTGGGATACAGACAGATTCTAACCACACACCTTTAATGCTCTGTCTAAGCTGAGATGTCACTTTTTTTTGTTACATCTTAAGTTATCTTAGGAATGTAACTGGAAAGAAGCTCTGGGATTTACATGTTTATGAATCGAAACCTGCATCTCATTCTAAGTGATTAAAAGCTTAACAGCACTCTAGGTTTGTTTAATATCTAGCATCTGTTGTATGACACTTGATCTTTTACTATAAATTCTGTGTCCTATGATCCTGCCCCACTAGCTACCTGGTGAAGGAGCAGCGCTCAGAAAGCTTGTACTTCCAAATAAATCTGTTAAGGTTTAACCTGGTGTTAAGTGATTCTTACCTTGGATCACTTTTTTCATCATTTCTGATCCCCAGTGTCTCAACCTCCATTGGCTCCTCCCTCCCTCCCTGCCTCTCTCTTTCTCTGATCAAGCTTCCACCTGCATCTACTTATGGCCTTCCCAGCTACCTTCCCCTCTGCCTTACTCCCTCCCTCCTATTTATCTCACAGCCCCCTTCCACCAGGACATTCTTAATGAAGGGCTTATGCCCGAAATGTTGATTCGCCTACTCTTTGGATGCTGCATGACCTGCAGTGGTTTTCCAGCGCCACACTTTTCAACTCCCTGGTAGGTGTGTAGGCCTCAAGCCTAAATATTTGTTTCCAGCTCAATCTCAGTGTCTTCCCCTTATGCCCCAAATTCCATAACACCTTACTTGGATATTAAAGAATAGAAGGACTCAGCAATAAAAGAAAAGGAGAGACTGATCACCTGTTTCACCAAACTCTAGTTACATTCTAATACAGAAAAGCAACACTCCAGTGCAGATGAGGAGTTTACAAGAAGCTGGCTGTTGTAGGAAAAAAAATGTAGGACACAGACATCATTAAATGCAAAGGAAATCTAAGAATGACACTCAACTTGTGCAAGTAACCTGTAAAATTCAGTTGAAATGTAAATGTTATATTAAAGCCATCAATTACCAGAGTGCAAGGCCCTGGCCTCTTAACTATTGGAAGGAGTTGAAAGGAACGTTTGCATTCGGCTTTGGTAAGAAGAGTATTACCAGTCCTTGAGGCGAAAGTAGCTGTTAGGGAGTCCATTGTTATTCAAATTTTCATATATCCTGAACAAATAAATGGAATTTAACATTTGGCGACAAACCTTTGATAAGTCTTTTTTTTGCTGTTTTAGCTGCTAATAAAATTAAAGTGGTTCTCATGTTTCATTCACTTTTGCTCATTGTCAATCAGATTTTGGTATTGGTTAATTGAATTTGGGGAGTGTGTGTATCTGTGTGTGTGTGTGTGAGATTGTGTGGGTGCGTGTCTGTGTACATGTCTGTGCATGTTTGTGTGTCTGTGCCTGTTTGGGTGTGTGTGTATGTGTAAGAATGTTTTCAGTTGTCAGGCTTGGTTGGATATCACAGTAAAGTGTTGTAAACATTGTTGGTTAATTAAGGCTCTGAAGGAGCTGCTGATGGAATTTAAGAGAAATATTCATGTTGTCTGGAAGATTAATAAGCGTGTGCAGCTTACTGATGATGCACAGGCAACATTGATATCAGCAGGTGGTGGAGTGAGAGGACTGACTGAGGGCAATCTATAAAGGACATACTGACACAGTGGTAGAGCAGCAAGGTTCGACAGATGCGACAGTCTCATAATTAATGCCTGGGTTCAAAAACTGTTGAAGAGAGGTAGAGAGTTTGTGAGGGGAAGGACGAAATTGCAGTGTCTAACAGATCTCAGTGCTGTATAATATGGGAACAGGTGCATTTGCTGGAAGAAATCTCAGAGAGGTTTAGACAGAGAAAAAAAAAGTGGAAACGTAATGCTGATGAAAAAGATTCAGAATGTTCATTTCACAGCAACATTTCCACCAAAGGTTGGCGATTTTTCTATCAAGGACAAAGGTTGTGGCCATCAAGCTGAGAAATTCTAAATTAATTCAGAAAGAAAAGGAAACCACTAAGAATTGTGCATTTTGGAATAAATGACGTATGTGCCAAGACTCAAGTGCTGGAGAGGACATTGAGACATGTTGCAAGTGAGAAGTTCATAAGATCATTGAAAACAGGAGGAGGGATAGGTCATTTGGCTCCTCAAGCCTGTTCTGTCATTCAGTAAGATCAAGCCTAGTTTGATTTTGGCCTTAAATACACTTTCTTGCCTGCCCCCCCCCCCCCCCCCCCATACAGTTCTTGACTAACTTGTCGATCAAAAATCTGCCTAAACCAGCCTTGAGTATATTCCGTAATGTTGCTTCCACTATTATATGTCGCAGCAAATTCTAATGGTCCTCAAGGATGAAATTCCTCATGTCCATCTTAAATGGGAGAGACCTTACTTTAAAATGTGTCTCCTAGTTCTCGATTTCACCACATTAATAAGTGAGTCATTTAATCAAATTTGAAGTTGGTTTCAAAATGTTCATTGCTGTCTGTGTTCCAGATTTTAGTATTCTCTCATAAACTTATTCTTTTAACTTTTGGCAAATTGATTTAGCTCCAAAGCTTAACAAGTGCATACAGCTGAATCACTCAATCAAAATAACCTGATTCTCTGCAGCTGCAAAGACTAGGAAGCAATCTCATGCTGGTTGTGTTGAAGGTAACAGTGACCCTGAACTTCACAAGTGGCTCATTTCAGTGAGAGAACGACTCCCTACTCTTATAGATGAGCTTGCCCTGCAGACAGAAATGGAAGGATTAGGTCTGATTGCAGTGAGTTCATGAACTCTTGATGAGCACACATAGACATGCCAGGTCCTGAGTCCTCTAAATAAATGATGAACTCTGGCAATGTCATACAGCTTTCTTTGGTCTATTAACAGCCATGAGGTGAGTGTCATCCGTTTATTGCACATATTCCACAAGGTCCTGAGGCATACAGGCAATTGTCCTTTCTGATGTCACTCTGCACTGGCACAGTTTGACAGTAATGACCCAACTTGCTGTGAGTGCATGGTATCACCTGCAGACCATGAGAGACCATTCGCCTACTACTTCCTATCACCAGAAACTACACTTTGATTCCATCCATGGAAAATTCTCTCTTTTTTTTGAAGATTGCCTAGTTTGGAACTAATGGATAAAACTATAGTGAACCTCTGTGTGTTTTTGAAAACAAGCAGACTGTGGTTTGGGAGCATTGGAAAAATAACCAGAACAACAAACCAAAGCATCAACAATCAAGAGATGTTACTGAGTGTTTTTTCTCTCTCTTTTTTTGAGAATAACTAGCTGAAGATTATTTTCCACTGAAGTAAAGCATGTTTTTGGGGGTCTGTACTGAAGTAAGGAAGTAAATAACTGTTTAACATTGTGTCTCAAAAGAATTCTTGAGGGAAGTTAGGAGTAAATCTGAGTGCAAGAGATAGCTATGTAACACTCACTTATATTTTCTTAGTTTAATTTGTACTGCATACATTAAAGTTTATAATTTAAAGATAGAAAAACACCACAATTTCACTCTTGGTTAAAATGAAGTGTTCAAATCACTGACACGACATTAACAGTCAGTAATCAGATCATGACAATACCCTTTGGCCGCACTTTATATTCTCTAAAACTTGAGACCTTCAAACATCTTTTGCCAATATCCTAATTTGAGCCAAGTCCTGCTCTCACCTCTCCTGTGCTCAATGATTAATATCAATTCCCAGCAATGCAGCCCTCAACATTTTTTGCACTCACTGTCATTTTAAAGTCCTTCCAAGATGTCATTCCTCCTTAGCTTTGTAATCTCCTTCAGCTGTATAAGAAACCCCAAGCCCTGATTTCCGTGCTCCTGCAATTCTGGACCATTGAACGTGACCAAATGTAATTGTTTCACCATCAGTGGGCAAGGCTTCAGTTACTAAGGCCCCACACTCCATATTGTCTGCAGCAAAGAGAGGTGGTGGTGTTATTGGACTGGGATAGACAAGGTCAGAAGTCACATTTCACCTGACGAAAGGGGCTGAGCTCTGAAAGCTTTGTGATTTCAATTAAACCTGTTGGATTATAACCTGCTGTTGTGTGACTTCTGACCAAAGATAGGTGGAGGAATAGTGATGAGGACGCAGAGGCTGCAGAAGGCCTTTGGACAGGCTAGGAGAGTGGGCAAAGAAGTGGCAGGTGGAATACAGTGTGGGAAAGTGTGAGGTTATGCACTTTGGGAGGAAGAATTGAAGTATAGCCTATTTTTCACACACGGAAAGCCTTCAGAAAACTAAAGCACAATGGGACCCAGAAGTCCTAGTTCAGGATTCTCTGAAGGTTAACATACTGATTCAGTTGGCAGTTAGGAAGGCAAGTGCAATGTTAACATACATTTAAGTATGTTGGAGGGTTTGAGATGTAGGGAGAGGCTGAATAGACTGGGGCTGTTTTCCCTGGAGCATCGGAGGCTGAGGGGTGACCTATAGAGAGTTGTAAAATCATAAGGGATATTGATAGGATAAATAGACAAGGTCTTTTCCCTGTGGTGGGGATGTCCAGAACTAGAGGGCATAGGTTTAGAGTGAGAGGGGAAAGATATAAAAGAGACCTAAGGGACACTTTCTCACACACACAGTGGTGCATGTATGGAATGAGCTGCCAGAGGAAGTGGTGGAGGCTGGGATAATTACAACACTTAGGGTCATTGAGTCATAGAGATATACAGCATGGAAACAGACCTTTTGGTCCAACTCATCCACGCCAACTATCCCACCCTAATCTAGTCCCACCTGCCAGCACTTGGCCCATATCCCTCCAAACCCTTCTTATTCATTTACCTATCCAGATACATTTTAAATGTTGCAATTGTACTAGCCTCCATTAATTCCTCTGGCAGCTTATTCCACATGTACACCACCCTCTGCATGAAAAGCTGCCCCTTAGGTCTCTTTTATATCTTTCCTATGCCCTCTAGTTCTGGACTCCCCCACCCCAGGGAAAAGATTTTGTCTATTTACCCTATCCATGCCCCTCATAATTTTATAAATCTCTATCAGGTCCTCTCAGCCTCTGACGCTCCAGGGAAAACAGCCCCAGTCGATAGCTCAAATCCTCCAACCCTGGACACATCCTTGTAAATCTTTTGTGAACGCCTTCAAGTTTCACAACATCCTTCCGATAGGAAGGAGACCAAAATTGCATGCAATATTCCAACAGTGGCCTAATCAATGTTCTGCACAGCTGCAACATGACCTCCGATACTCAAAACTTTGACCAATAAAGGAAAGCATACCAAACGCCTTCTTCACGATCCTATCTACCTGTGACTCCACTTGAAAGGAGCTATGAACCTGCACTCCAAGGTCTCTTTGTTCAGCGACACTCCCTAGGACCTTACCATTAAGTGTATAAGTCCTGCTAAGATTTACTTTCCCAAAATGCTGAACCTCGCATTTACCTAAATTAAACTTCATCTGCCACTCCTCAGCCCATTGGCCCATCTGATCAAGATCCCATTGTAATCTGAAATAACCTTCTTCGCTGTCCACTACACCTCCCATTTTGGTGTCATCCACAAACTTACTAACTATACCTCCTATGCTCACATCCAAATCATTTATGTAAATGATGAAAAGTAGTGGAGACAGCACCAATCCTTGTGGCACTCCACTGGCCACAGGCCTCCATTCTGAAAAACAAACCTCCACCACCATCTGTCTTCTACCGTTGAGCCAGTTCGTATCCAATTTAAAAGGCATTCGGATGGGTACATGAATAGGAAGGGTTTAGAGGGATATGGGTCAAATGCTGGCAAATGTGACTAGTTATGTTTGGGATATCTGATCAGCCTGGACGAATTGGACTGAAGGGTGTGTTTCCATGCTGTACATCTCTATGACTCAATGTCCGGGATACAACACAGAACACAGAATCCCTACAGTGAGAAACAGGCCCTTTGGCCCAGCAAGTCCACACTGGGCCTCCAAAGAGTATCCCACCCAATCCCATTCCTCTATTACTCTACAGTTCCCCCCGACTAATGCATCTAACTTACACATCCCTGAAAGCTATGGGCAATTTAGTATGGCCAGTTCACCTATCCTGCACATACTTGGACTGTGGGAGGAAACCGGAGCACCTGGAGGAAACCCACACAGACACGGGGAGAATGTGCAAATTCCACACAGATAGTCGCCCAAGGCTGGAATTGAGCCTCTACTCAGACAGCATTTGGAACACTGAGGAACCTTGATTATCCGAACGACACAGGTGGAGGTATTTCGTTTGGATAATCGAATGTTCGGACAATCAAATGCCAGAAAACTCAGTTTAGCTGAGCATCAGGACCTTGCGATCTTCTCTGGATAGTCTGAAATTCAATTAATCGAGGTTCCTCTGTATAGTGCGTAGTTTTCAGCCCTGTATCTCAGGAGGAATGTGTTGGAGGGAATCTAGAGTAGATTTACAAGAATGATCCACAGGACGAAAGGTTTGTCATTGAGGGGTGGTTGAGGACTGTAGTTCTGTACTTGATGGAGTTTAGTAGGGTGAGGGGTGATCTCATTGAAATGTACAGAATGCTGAGGGGCCTGGAGATAGTAGCTGTGAAGAAGATGTCTCCACTAGCAGAAAAGACTAGGTCTCGAGAACACAGTCTCAGAGTGAAGAGATGACCCTTTAGAACTGAAATGAGGAAACTCTTCAGCCAGAGGGTGGTGAATCTTTAGAACTGCAGAAGGTTGTGGAAACCAAGTCATTGAGGGTGTGTTAAGATTGGAGATAGGTTCTTGATTAGTTCAATGGTCAAAGGTTATGGGGAAAAGGCAGAAGAATTGGTTTGAAAAACATATCACTCATGATCGAATGGTGGAGCAGACTTGATGGGCCGAATTCACTTCCTCTACTTTTCAACTGGCCTAGATATGTTACAGTATTAAATGTTCAAAGTTTGTGAGAAGATTTGTAGCTCGGGTGCTCGTTGTTGTGGTTCTGTTCGCCGAGCTGGGAATTTGTGTTGCAGACATTTCGTCCCCTGTCTAGGTGGCATCCTCAGTGCTTGGGAGCCTCCTGTGAAGTGCTTCTGTGTTGTTTCCTCCGGCATTTATAGCGGTATCCATGAACACCAACTAGCCACGAAATGACACGACCAGCTATCCTTAGTAGCCACACACGCAGATGACAAGCAACATGAGTTCGACTGGGACAACACTACTATTATAGGACAAGCCAAACAGAGAACAGTCAGAGAATTCCTAGAGGCATGGCACTCATCCACAGATTCTATCAACAAACACATCGACCTGGACCCAAAATACCGGCCACTGCAGCGGACAGCTGGAACTGACAACCGGAAGCAGCAGAGACAAACCACTATAAATGCCGGAGGCAAAAACACAGAAGCGCTTCACAGGAGGCTTCCAAGCACTGAGGATGTCACCTAGACAGGGGACGAAACGTCTGCAACACAAATTCCCAGCTCGACAAACAGAACCACAACAGTATTAAATGTTCTTCTGTAATATTCCTGTACCATGCCTTTGAAAATATTTTACATTAAAGAGCTCCAAGACTCATGAATGCCCTCAACTCAGCAGGATATATGTTTACACAGGTTAAAGAGCAGTGTCTGCTTTGATTGGTATATTTTTTTAATTTAAGTTATCTTTTCTTTGTAGTGTTTCAATGTCTGAATTTGGATAAAATTACAAAATTGTGCAGCAGAATGAAATGTCTGACTGGTACTATAAATGGCTCAGCCAGATTTTCTTTTCCAAAGGAACTTTCTGATAGTACAGAATCTGAATATTACTTTAAAAAAAGACATTTTGTCAAAGCTTTGTGATTTTGCAACATTTCCTAAATAAACCCAAGTGAGCAAAGAATCACTGAAAACCAATTTAGGAATATCAATCAGGTTTATAGTATGTCCCACTTGCACATCTTGGAAACTACATTTTAAAACACAGATTCCTGTTCTTTGCAGAATAGGAACACACTCTGCACCTGTTTCAATTCAACAAAATAGATAACATCCATCCCTTGGTTCATATCTCAGAGCGATTCTGATTCATCAAAGCATTGTCCTAACTGGTTTAAAATTTAAACAAAGCATAAAAGTTAATTGTCAGTCATCATTAACTGGTGCATTTTCAATGGCAATGCCTCACCAAATCAGAGTCCAGTAGCCACCCAGTCAGCACTGTCTTCTTGTACAGTGTAAATGTTGCACGCCCTTTACATTGGTATTCTTGAATTATCTTGAATGCAAAACAAAAAACATCGACGAATTGCATTCTTTTTTATTAATATTCAAGAACTTCCAAATTTTCCATGAGCATTTCAAAGTACAGAAATTTATTATAAAACAAAGAACTGCAGATTATGGATATCCAAAACAAACACAGAAATTACTGGAGAAACGCAACAGGTGTGGTAGGATCTGTGGAGAGAAAGCCAAGGTAATAGAGGGCTAAGGGTCATGTGCAGGCTGATAGGATTAGTTTCATTTAGCATCATGGCCAGCACAGTCATGGTGTGCCAAACAGCCTATTCCTGTGTTGTACTGCTCTCTTTTTTTATATTTTTAACATTTTGGGTCTGGTGACCCTCCTTCAGAACTGATTATAGCTTGGAAAATGTTGATACCCTGCAGCCTCACAACTCTATATTGAGTTCAATAATTGAAGGGCTTGAGCACCTTCTCACATGCCCTTACCCCAACCCCCACAAACCAGGCTTTGTCATGACATGGGCTGCTACCAACACAATCCATTTTCAGCTACTAATGGTCCCCATTAGCAGCTATTGATTTCTCCAGGCTGCCCATTACCCACTCCTTTGTTTGCCCAGGTGTCCTGTCTCTCTCTCTCTTTCTTTCTCTCTCTCTCTCTCTCTCTCTTTCTGTGATTCTCTCTCTCTGTGTCGCTGTCTGTCAGTCTCTCTCTCAACATTTTCTATGCAATACTACCAAGATGCTGCTGCATCTTGCTTTGTAAGCCTATGTTTCCCCTCTTCCAAATCCAAATGCCCATCACTCACCCTTCCCTCTCCACTACCATTAATACCACTACCTCCACCATTAGTCTAACTCCCTCTCTACAGTCCTAGTTATTCAGTCGACCAGACACTGGTCCTAGCATGGTTCAGAGAAGCCTGTCCCACCAGAATAGCTCCCTTCTATTCCAGTATTGGTGTCAGTGCCGGCAAACTGAAACCCATTGTCCCACACACCAATCTGTGAGCCACACATTTAACTCACTCACTTTATTTATCCTACGCCAGTTTACCCCCATCTCAGGTAGTAATCCAGCGATTATTACCAAACCATTTGAACATTGAATTTACTAATCATTTTTGTAATCCCAGTTTTAAGGACATTGATACTCACAGGAACAGGTTGCAATGACAATTACAGTTGTCAGGTGTATGAAAAACTGGGTTAGAAAAGTTATTAAAGAATGTGTTATTCATCTCAGGTTTGATCTCTGGTCTCTAGTGAATCAGCCAATACTAGGTATTGATTGTGGTGCAGCATGTGGCCCCAGTGTTTTGTTTTTGAGAGGGGGAAACCTCGCCTGAGTTCCTACTCGGGATTAGTATACAACATGCCAGTAGAAAGTGTATATCGGCAGATAATAATTACAAACTTGGCTGCAATCATATGGGGCATCAGCTTTTCATCACACATATTACAAAAGTAGTAGAGTTGTATATCCAAGTTTACATGTCACAGAATGTTGGGTAGACAGGCAGGAGGCTGGAAGGACATAGCAAGCCAGGCCGCATCAGGAAGTGGAGAAGTCGACGTCTCAGGACAAGAAGGGTTACACCCGAAACATCGATTTCTCTGCCTTCAATGCTGCGTTGCTGTGTTCTTCCAGCCTCCTGCCTGTCTATTTTGGATCTGCAGTTTTATTAGTCCCTGACAGAATGTGGGGTGGCTCTGTAAACTGTGTAGATTGAAGCAGGACATTAAAAAAACTAAGTGAATGAACAGAGCTGTGGCAGATTGAGTTCAGTTTGAGGAAATGTGAGGGGCTTCTGATCTTAGAAAGAAAAAAATTGAATAATTTCTTAATACACACTGTGAAGGAGTAAAGGGATTTGAGTGCACAGATTATTGAAATCTACAAAAAGTCATCATAAGGGCTAATGGTCTTTTGGACATTTTTTAAGGTTTTGTATTCCTTTGAGTTAAGATGGTTGAAAAGCAAACTAATTAACGATTAAAATGACAAAAGATATTGGATAGGGTCGATATAGAGAATCTATTACCTCTGGTGGAGAACAAATTAGAGCTGGTTAATTAGGAGTGCAGAAATATGGAACCCCTCTTTCCCAAAAGACTGTGGATACCGAATCAATAGAAATCAGTTTTGTTAGTTAGGGCATCAAGGGACATGAAGCAAAGGCAGGTAACTGGGTTTGAGGCGCACTTCGCCATGGTATAAATAAACAGTGCAACGGGCTTGAGAGACTGATTAGCTTACTTCTGTTATTTTGTTACCCTGATCATAAAAACTCTGATAGTATTTACTGTGAAGGTTCAGAATCGTGCTTGAATGTGATCTTAGAGGCTGACTTATGTGTGTGGTTTTATACCTTTGCAAATTGTTCATACTTTCACAAGAAGAGAATTGAGACAATTAGAGAGAAAAAAAGGTGAAAATATTTATTTTCATTTCTGTTACTTGAGCTTGTGGCATTCGTGAATGTTATCCATCTTGTCTCCTGTTACTCTGTTAAGGGAGTGGTATGCGATAACATTGGTTAAGCAATCTCTAAGTTCCACCTACCTTATGTAATATTGCATTTAGTAAGGTGGGTTACAAAGTGAGGCATATCCATCTATTTATTGTGTACCAACACCAAATGAATATGAAATGGTATCAGTACAAATTCTATGGATGCTTCTGTTTTTTGAACAGAATTTCACAGTGAAAGGACTCAAATGTCCTACCATCTTCAAAGATCTGTGTACACACAGTCCCACGAATCTCAGCTTTTGCACAATGATTGTAGAGAACTTGTTGCTGGAGATTTAGCTCACAGGAACATGCAAGAATGAATGACTTATGAAATGTCAGATAACAACGATCTGTTGAAGAAGTCACAAATAATCGAGGTGTAAAAATGTAATATGCTTAACATAAGTGAACAATGCGAGCTGACAACTTAACTAGTTAATTCAGTTTACTAAAGGAGTTCACTATTTTATCAAAGCATTCCTCAAACATAATGTTTCATCTTATTTAATTAGTATAGGGCTCTGGATTACCAACCAGCTTGTGGTTGCAATATGGTGCTTCACCAATCTTCCTTTCAATATTGACCGTCTATATAATTGTTAATGGTAGATGATAAACCGTGAACAGTCTTACAAGAAGAGGCACATTTTTACATGACTTCATAGATACAATTTGCATTGACTACTTCAGTATAATTATTTCTTAAATAATTGCCTTTCTCTATCAGGATCTCATTCCAAACTGCCTGATTCTTCACCCAAAGACAACGTGACAAATCAGATTGGTGGAGCTTAGTTTAACTTCAACATGAACCCTTTCAGAACCATAAACTTATATTAAAAAATATTCCCTTCATTCTGTTTGACATTAAGATTTATATCTGCATTGGAATCTAGATCTATAGATCCAATGTGTTTTTTACCAAAATTGAGAATTTGAGACTGAAGCTGTGCATGCGTGGACCTGAGCGTGATATTTAGGCACTTATCTTTT
Organism: Chiloscyllium plagiosum; assembly: GCF_004010195.1. Taxonomy (NCBI): domain Eukaryota; kingdom Metazoa; phylum Chordata; class Chondrichthyes; order Orectolobiformes; family Hemiscylliidae; genus Chiloscyllium; species Chiloscyllium plagiosum. The sequence goes on from NC_057738.1 coordinate 34,456,863, forward strand.
GAGAAAACATTGCATATTACAGGAAACCTGGATGGATTGAATGACTTCTTAAAACTCCTCTTATTTTATATTTGTCTGTTTATCTAAGTCAAGTCCCACTCAGCATTTGAGCAGAAAAAATCAAAGTGCACTCTGCAGTGTAGTACTGAGGGAGATCTTCACTATCAAAGTGGTCTCTGGTTGCAATATTATCAGTGCTCTTTGTGAGAGTTTGATGAGCGCAAATTAGAGATTTCATGTCTGACGTTACCACTGTGACTACACCTTCAAAGGGACTCCATATCCTGTGCCCATAATATGTATGAAAAGTGAATAATAGTGTTACTTCTGGCATGCATCAGTCCTTTAAGTTTTTTTATTGCATTATGGACCTTGTGCAAAATAAAATCTAAGAATCTATGTCCACCTGTCTGAAATGCAGACAAGAAATTTCCTCAGCACTATTTCTGCTTAACTGCTGTATACTTTGACCAAATTACCACAGAAATAGCGTGACCATTGCGTGTTACCTGGTGACCAGATGGGGCCATGTGCTAAAGGCATCCACCAAAGGCTGTGTTCTCTGCCATCACTGGCTGTCTCACGATGCACAATGGAAATGAAAATAATCACATAGACAGCAGCCCAGAGTGGACAGAGTTACAGTCAGTTTGACGACCATAATCACAGGATCAATGTCTGCTGGATATTAGAACACGGAAGAGGAAAATACATGAAGCAAGCCATGTTATGTGATGAGCATCTGCTAGGAAAATCTCATCTAGCCAAAACAAAACAAAATGTATAATTCAGCCCTATATTTCAAAAACACACCATGTGCTGTAAAAATGTTTGGGTCATAAAGGGTACTATACGAATGCATTACTTTCTTTCTATATTAACAAAAGCTTTTTCGTTATTCTCCTCCCTTTGGTTGTCACTCATGGCAGATGATGGTCTCATGGGTCAAAAAGTGTGGTGCTGGAAAAGCACAGCAGGTCAAGCAGCATCCGAGGAGCAGGCGAATCAACATTTTGGGCATCAGGAATTCCTAAAATGTCGATTCACCTGCTCCTTGGATGCTGTTAACCCGCTGTGCTTTTCCAGCACCACATTCTCGACTCTGATCTCCAGCATCTGCAGTCCTCACTTTCTCCTATGTATTATTCTGGATCAGTGGTGCTGGAAGAGCACAGCAGTTCAGGCAGCATCCAAGGAGCAGCGAAATCAACATTTCGGGCAAAAGCCCTTCATCAGGAATAAAGGCAGTGAGCCTGAAGCGTGGAGAGATAAGCTAGAGGAGGGTGGGGG
>NC_057738.1:34458180-34458369 GCF_004010195.1 Chiloscyllium plagiosum
GAGTGGGGGAGGAAATGAAGGTGATAGGTCAGGGAGGAGAGGGTGGAGTGGATAGGTGGAAAAGGCGCTAGGCAGGTAGGACAAGTCCGGACAAGTCATGGGGACAGGGCGGAGCTGAAAGTTTGGAACTAGGGTGAGGTGGGGGAAGGGGAAATGAGGAAACTGTTGAACTCCACATTGATGCCCTGG
>NC_057738.1:34458458-34458798 GCF_004010195.1 Chiloscyllium plagiosum
CCCCAGGCGTCTGGTGGTGAGGGAGCGGCGGTGAAGGAGGCCCAGGACCTCCATGTCCTCGGCAGAGTGCGAGGGGGGGTTGAAATGTTGGGCCACAGGGCGGTGTGGTTGATTGGTGCGGGTGTCTCGGAGATGTTCCCTAAAGCGCTCTGCTAGGAGCCGCCCAGTCTCCCCAATGTAGAGGAGACCGCATCGGGAGCAACGGATACAATAAATGATATTAGTGGATGTGCAGGTAAAACTTTGATGGATGTGGAAGGCTCCTTTAGGGCCTTGGATGGAGGTGAGGGAGGAGGTGTGGGCACAGGTTTTACACTTCCTGCGGTGGCAGGGGAAAGTG
>NC_057738.1:34460809-34471832 GCF_004010195.1 Chiloscyllium plagiosum
TACTCTATGCTACTTTCTCCCCACCCCCCCCCCCCTTGAGCTTATCTCTCCACGCTTCAGGCTCTCTGCCTTTATTCCTGATGAAGGGCTTTTGCCCGAAACGTCGATTTTGCTGCTCGTCTGAATTGCTGTGCTCTTCCAGCACCACTGATCCAGAATCTGGTTTTCAGCATATGCAGTCATTGTTTTTACCTCGTTGAAATTACCCATAGTGTCCAGGGGAAGGGCAGGCTAGGTGGGTTAGCCATGAGCAATGCGGGGTGATTAGGTGGGATGCTCTTTGGAGGGTCAGTATGGACCCAATGGCCTGTTTCCTGGCTGCCAACTGAAACACAATCGATGTGCATTTTTCTGCTATCATATTGCATCGTGTTTATATTTGGTATCGACAATCATTGCTGGCATAAACTATTTGACAACAGATGAAATTCTGCTTGCAGAACTGTGTCCTCATTACAGGAGTTCAGATAACACTTACAAACAACTTGACTTACAGTGTTCTGCAACATCACCCAAACTGCTCGATTAGTTTCCTGTCTTGAAATCACACAATGGGTTCCATTATTTTCCAATCAACCTGTAAAATACTTCAGTAAAATAGCAAGCCAAGAATCACCAAATACTCCTGTATCTATTAACCCTTTCAAAGCAAAAAAATTCCTATATGTGTACCAGCCATTCCCTGCAGACAGCATTTTATCTTATAAATTGTTAAGAGTAAAATCTATTCAAAATATGTAACCTTTGTACTTTCTGTGGTGGGGAAAGGTCTCCCATGCATGTATCAGCTGAACGATGTCCCTAAGGTGTCCTGCAGTTCAGCTAGGACAATTAAGCCTCCCAGCAGGTTCTTGTACATGGGGATAGGGAGAGAGGCTTGCTATTCCTTTGCAACTGAATTAATTCAGTAATGATAGGATTAACCTAACTGTTATCAGCTATGATGAAATGCAGCAGGCAGTGGGTATGAAATATTTATGAATGGGGAAATGATATGGTGCACTGCAGTGCAGTAAGGGAGAAGTAACAGTTCTAGAAAACCAAAGCAGCACAACCATCCATTAATTACACGAAGCAGACACTAAAACTTGTTGCCATGGAAACAGAATATTCCAGTGCTGTTCTTCACTTTACTTGCTCTCATCTAATGTGTTCTATTGCTTTTCAATATAGGACTTTGTGAGGCAAAGAAGATTTCTTTTAACAAAAATAGAGCTTTCATTGAATTTCAGTCTTCGGAGTTAACCCTGGCACTGACTTGCTGCCATTCAGATTACTTTCCAAGCAAACAGGTTGATTTATCTTCGAGCAGATGATGCATTGTACAAGGGATGCCAAATCCATTTGAATGTCACAGAGCAATGCCACAAGGCTGCCTTGCTACTCCACAATTAACGTTTTTTTCCTTCATGGCATGATTAATTGATTAATGCTGACCAGCAATCATTGATTTGTTTCAATGTGGGATATTATGGTGGAGAAGAAAGGATTTTACTGAGAACAAGCAAATTATTAATTTCAAGAATTTCTCTTTTACTTTATCCTACTCTAAAAATGTAGCAGTTACTTTCCTTTAAAGTTGACGAGTCTGCAGTGTAAAACATTCAGGGGCATACATGTATTATGTAACAAATCCCTTAATGGACATCCTTTGCTCTCAGGTTATTGCTATTATTACCATTCCTTCCAATTTCAGCCATTCAGTAATTTACTGGTGTATTAATATGGAGGTCATTTCACCTCAGGCCCAATGGGTCCAACTTTCACTTTGGGCAGAGACACAGTTGTGGATTGGAGTTGGGTCCATCCTGGGTGAAGATCATAGACAGCTGCAGCATTACCAATGTGGGCTAATTAGAAAGCCCACATAATTTCTTCAGGATTTTGCCCCAATTCTCTCTGAAACTCATTCATCAACACCATCACCCAACTGCTCCTTGTGTCACATCCCTGCCCTGAGCCAACTTAATGCCAATCCCAATCAAGACATCTCCTTCCATTCCTTCTTTCATTTAACATGTATGTTCCCGACATTCAATGCCAACTTACCCAGTATGCACCATAGACAACCCTCAGGAGCAATTTTGGGATGAAATAAATAGTGAGATATCTAGTGCAGCCATCCATTATATTTTTAGAAGATAGAACATAGAACAATGCAGCACAGGAATGGGCCACGATGTTATACTGAACATGACTCCCAAATTAGAAAAACATGTTCATTCATGACAGTACATTACAAACTTATAAATCTGCTCAAGTGCTTAATGGCTTGTAAAAGCAAACAAACTTGTATTCATAACTCTGAATCAAAGACAAATAATGTTTAACAACTTCTCAAAATTGTCAATTAAACTACAAGGTTTGAAAACATGCTCCCCCTGTCCCATTTGAGATTATTAATATCTGTGGAGACCAGCCAAGCATTCTTAATGACATAATGATATGTCTTTAGGAAATGTTACCAGCTATTGCAATTGCCAGAATGGATTTCTTTTTCAAATCTCAAATGACACAAGCAGCTTATTTCTTAATTTTTAAAGAACTGGACATTATGTAACTTCATAGTTTGAGATTTTTAATATCTTTGACACAGACAGGCAACATTTTAAAAATTTTAAAGGTCTGACGATTTAAATATGTCACAACTTTAGGATTTTTTTTAACTTCATACTGATACAGGTAGTATTAAAAAAAATATAGGGCTGGCAACATAGGAGCAGGAGTTGGTCAGTCAGCCATCAAGTCTCCTCCAATACTGAAACGATCATGGCTGAGCATCCATTTCAATGTCTTTATTCCACATATGCCTCTAGCCTTCTACATCATTAGTATTTAGAAACCTGTCCATCTCTACTTAAGCATAAGACTGAACTTTCACATCTCCTCAAATCTAGAATCCCAACGACTCTGGATAGGCTGGGGCTGTTTTCCTTGGTGCGTGGGAGGCTGAGGGGTGACCTTTTAGAGGCTGATAAAATCATGAGGAGCATGGAAAGGGTAAATAGACAAGGTCTTTTCCCTGGGGTGGGGGAGTCCAAAACTAGAGGGCATAGGTTTAGAGTGAGTGGGGAAAGATTGAAAAGGGACCTAAGGAGCAACGTTTTCACACTGACAGCGATGCGTGTATGGAATGAGCTGCCAGAGGAAGTGGCGGAGGCTAGTACAATTGCAACATTTTAAAGGTATCTGAATGATTATATGAATAGGAAGGGTTTAGAGGGATATGGGCCAAGTGCTGGCAAATGGAACTAGGTTAATTTAGGATATCTGGTTGGCATGGACGAGTTGGACCGAAGGGTCTGTTTCCGTGCTGTACATCCCTATGACTCCATGACTCTGAGTAAAACATATTTCCTCATCTTCGTCTTAAGTGACTTGCCCCTTTATTTTGAAATTATGTTCCTAGTTTTAAGATTCACCAGCCAGTGGAAACATCTCACCTGTATCTATCCTGTCTGTTTTGTAAGTTCCGAAAAGATCACCTCTCGTTTGTTGAATCTCTTGAGAATTTAAGCCAAGTTCCTCTGATCTCTCTTTAAAGGACAGTCTTGCCATTTATGAGAACAAGTCTGATAAATCTTCGTTGCATTCCCTCTGCACCACTAATATCCTTCCTAAGGGAAGAGGACCAAAACTGAGTGCAGTGATCAAGTTTGGTCTGACCAAACTTCAAAATAGTGGAAGCAAGACTTCACTGCTTCTAATTCTCTTGGAATAGAAATGTGTGAACAGGAGTAGAACATGCAGCCTGTTGAGTTTGCTCCAACATTGAGGACAACCATGGCTGGTCGTTTATTTCAATGTCTTTTACTTTATGATATCTCCATATCATTTTAGGTCCCTGGTATTTGGAAATCTGTCAATCTCTGCCTTTAAACATGCCCAAAGACTAATAGAATTTTTAAATATAGAATCCTTACAGTGTGGAAACAAGCCATTCAGCTCAACAAGCCCACACCTACTCTCTGAAGAGAAGCCCACGCAGACTCACCCCCTTCCCCATCCTATCACTGCATTTCCCATGGCTAATCCGCATATCCCTGGACACCATGGGCAATTTAGCACAGCCAATTCACCTAATCTGCACATCTTTAGACCGTGGGAGAATCCAGAGCAAACTCCACACAGACGGTCACCCAAGGCTGGAATCAAACCTGGGTCCCAGTGCTGTGAGGCAGTGGTGCTAACCACTGAGCCACCATGCAGCTCTCACAGCTGTGGTGTTGAGAATTCTAAAGCTCAGTAACCATCTGATTAAACAAAAACTTCTCCTCATCTCAGCTCTCAGTCTTTTCTGTCTTACTTTGAAATTGTGTTCCGCTTCCCCCCCACCCCCCACCACCGCAACTGCCCGCACTGCTTTATACTTCCCCGGCCAATGACAATTGACTGCAACTATAATGATACTGAAACCTCCATATCTGAGCAATCGAGTAAAATACGTTATCCATTGAGGCCTCTTCTGGAGTATTGTGTTCAGTTCTGGTCACCCTGTTATGGGAAGCATATTATTAAGCTAGAGGGGATTCAGCAGGGTGTTGCCAGGAGTGGAGGGTTTGAATTATAAGGAGAAGCTGGATAGGCTGGGACTTTTTCACTGGAGCGTAAGAGGTTAGAGGTGACGTTATAGAGGTTTATAAAATCATTAGGCGTATAAATAAGGTGGTTTTCTTTCCCTAGGGCGGGGATTTCAAGACTAGGGGGCATATTTTTCGGGTGAGAGGATTAAAGATTTAAGAAACACGAGGGGTAATGTTTTTACACCAACAGTGGTTCATGTGGGGAATGAACCTCCAGAAGAAGTGGTGGACGCAGGTACAGTTACGTTTAAAAGACATTTAGATACGTACGTGAATAAGAAAGGTTTGGAGGGATGTGAGCCAAGCGCAGGCAAGTGGGACTAGTTTAGTTTGGCATGGACTGGTTGGACCAAAAGGTCTATTTCCATGCTCTATGCTTGATCCTCCACTCTTTCCTCCCAACGTGTTTTCTGTTTTGTGTTCTGCAGGTACCAAGAAAATCTGCGTGGTCTCCGCAGTCAACGGAACAGCCCTCCTTCAGTTCCGAGGAAGCAATCACTGATCACCTACAGGAGGCACTGACAGGGCTGCCTCCCAAACTCTCCACCAGCTCGGATATGACACCTCGGTGACTACTGTGCCCAGATTTGAATCGGGAGAACCTGCAGGTTGACATATCACTGCCATGCTTTCACAGCTGGTTGAGGAAGAAATGCCCAGTTCGCTGGCACTCTGAGGACGGTTCAGCACCAGGCAGGAGAGGACCCTGTGGTGCGGCAATACAGTAAACTTCATGGAACTGCACAAGCAGACTCAGGAGCATGAGCACAGCCAATCCACCTAACTGCACATCTTTAGACCATGGGAGAATCCAGAGCAAACTCTACACAGACAGTCACCTGAGTTTGGAATCGAACCTGGGTCCTGGTGCTGTGAGGCAGTGGTGCTGGGTCAACTGACTTGACGGTTGGAGGATTCCACCAATACCTGTTTGCTAATTCCTGTGACAAGCATTTGAGTATCTGGCTGCCTCCATGGAAAGATCAGTGGTTGTCATGAAGAGCCAGGCCCAGCACTCTCAGAGTTTGCTGAATACATGCACAGATCTGCAGTCCATCATTCTAGCTGTTGGTACTCAGCAAGGCAACCATGGTGTGGGGTGGGGAGGGGGTGGGGACGGGGGAGGGTTGTTGGGGAGGTCAAAGGACCTTTAACCTGACTCCAGAAACCCCTTTCTGACTCCAGACTCCAGAAACCCCTACTGCCTACAGGGCAGTACCTGTAGGCAACCAACCAGTGAAGGAACAATGCACAGGTCCCTCCAGAAATGTCCCAGGACACTCCAGAGTTGGCCACATCTTCCACATCCACCTTGCCTTCCTTCCTTGGCTTGAACTCGCAAGGAGGGTGCAAACGCTGGAAGTTGGGATGCTTGGAAAAGAATTAAAATATTGATTTTGTCACAGTGATTAATTTTATTGTTAGAATGGGTACCTCCAAGGGAGGATGTATTGAAAGGAAAAAAAATGTGATTTCACAATAGGATAAGTGTAGCATATATCTTCTGCCACTTATTTCAACACAGTTTATAACGTTTTCTCCAGCAAGTAAATTTTCCTCTTGGGTAATTTGCAACTGAAGCTGTGCATTTTTTTTTCTCCTAAAATGCTGTTTATTTTGGTCTTCATTAAAAAGTAATATAGAAGCAGATGATGATAAATAATTTAAATTTAATCTTCATAATGAAGCTAAGACTAAATGGCAATTGTTAATTTGAAAACATTTGCTAAAAATAGCAAATCTACCAGTTTTAAATATAAAATATCTCTTTATAGTCTTGTTTAAAATAATGAATGTAATATAAAAAATAGTAAGAAATACACTGTATAGGTAGCCAGCATCTTTAAAGAGAAAAGACAGATTAAGGTTCTGAATAAAGATCTTGGTTTAGAAATTTGATACAATAAGTCGTGGTTTTCAGGCACAAAATGGTTACCTCTGCATCCAACATGCTGGGACAGACATGCCTGTTATTGGCAGAAGGCAGGACCAGCTGCCATATTGGAAAAACAAGCATTCAGCGCCGATGTCTGAAACCGGCATTGGATCATTTGCATGTAGCGATATGGGACTTTATGCATGTTGAAAGCCCTCTTTTCAAAATTGGGCAGCTCTGAGCATTAGACCTTGCACATACAGGAAAATGTGGTCTGTATACAGTTTTAATTTTGTCACTAAAGGCTGAAACAGCAAGTTCATTTGCAAAATAATGTGTGCCTGAATCTGGAGCTGGAAGGAACAGGAGTGCTCTTACTGACTGCGATACCGGTGGCAAAAACCATCTCTGGTGTCTGCTCAACTATCTCCCATTCACATCCCTTCTGTCAATAATTTCTCCTCTCTCATCACTTATTTCCAAACATCTCTTCACCCTTGCTCCAGATCACTTTTCTTTTCCCAATTGTGTCCTCCGGCCTGCAGTCACTCCCCACTTCTAATTAATTCTCTGTTGTGGATAGCTTCCTCTTCACTTTCTTGCTCAATAGCCTATGTCTCCTCTTGATTCCTTTCCCATCTCTCTTAATCTCTTCTCCTGTCTCTCTAAACCTCTTCTCACAGAACCTTGAGTTTCCTCTTCACCGATGCTAATGAAACTATTGTGTATTTTAAGGACTTTCTTGTTTCGACCTATTTAAAATTAAAGTTGGAATTTATTTTGTCTTACTTGTAAAAAGAAATTCTGTGGCTTTTCAGAATCTATTTATTGGAAAACCAATACCTTTTAAAAACAATGATTTGTGCTCTTGCTTTTTTGTTCGTTTTCAATTAAAGAACTTGGCTTGTGCTCATTTAGACTCTAACCAGATCTTTAAAAGACAGTGTAGCCCTAATTATAGTTGTGGATAAATGGAGAGGTGACTTGCATGTATAATCATTTTTTGTGTCTTTCAATAAGCAAAGTCACAATATCCAATGTTTGGGAATAGTTGGAAGAGCATGAACAGATGGATGTTATTGTACAATAATTAGATTTAAGGATCGAATTAAATCAGGATTTAATTTACAAATAAATTGCGGTGATTTGTACAGCTTTCCTTTGCCAAACTATGCTGGATCCTGGAAGTCTGTTCTTTTTATTTTCTCTCTCTGTGTGACCTCCTTTTATAACTCCTACATCTATCGTTTCCATCACTTCTGCGTATTTTAGGTGTTAAGGGAGCCCACTGAGCTGATGCCAGTTCATCCAATTAGTTAATCTCCCTGCATTTCCATATAGACTTGAATTTTTTTTTCAAATATTTAGCTAATTTCCTTTTAGAAATTCCCAATAAATCTGCTTCCATCATCCTTGGTACATTCCGGCTCTTAACGGTTAACAATGTATTCCTTTTCCAATTGTCTTTGATTTGTCTCCTTTGGTCACTGACTTTCCAGCCAATGGAAACAGTTTCCATGTATACTTTATGCCAGTACCTCTTACATCCCGATGAACTTGCATACATGCCAACACTGGCGCCACTCTTCAGTCACTGTTATGTGATACATGGCAGACTGCAGAGACTTTCAAGATTTCCTTCCATTCCAGGAAGGCATGTTTAACCTCTGACACAGTGCATAAACTCAGAGGCATAAGCAAAAGATGGGCAGCAAGGTGGCACAATGGTTAGCACTGATGCCTCACAGCGCCAGAGACCCGGGTTCAATTCCCACCTCAGGCCACTGTCTGTGTGGAAGTTTGCACATTCTCCCCGTGTCTGCGTGGGTTTCCTCCGGGTGCTCCGGTTTCCTCCCACAGTCCAAAAATGTGCAGGTCAGGTGAATTGGCCATGCTAAATTGCCTGTAGTGTTAGGTGAAGGGGTAAATGTAGGGGAATGGGTCTGGGTGGGTTGCTCTTCGGAGGGTCAGTGTGGACTTGTTGGGCCGAAGGGCCTGTTTCCACACTGTAAGTAATCTAATATCCAAACTGCAGCCCCATGGCCACACACATACACTCTGACCTCTCAAAAGGCCAGCAACTCAAGTCTGATTTGATATTATATTTTCTGTTCATTGATTTCTTCTGTTTGAGTTTTGTCAAACCAGAGGATTGGGAACAGATTTATTTATTGTGTCGTTGGCTCAGAAGTACATAAAGTCTACCATACTTAAAGCACAGCAAACAGCTCTAACATTACCAATGAATGGAGAGCCAAAAGAAGATGCAAAACTAAAGTCTTTACAAAGATGATGACAGATCTTTGGGGCTTTAATTCTAAGGAAATACAAAGTGGGGCTTCTTCTCCAGAAATGAGAAATCTTAGAAATGATCTAATAGAGCCCATTAAAATTATTTTATTTATTCACTTTTGGGACAAGAGCATTGCTGGCTGGCCAGCATTCATTGCCCATCCCTATTGCCTCACCCAATTCACAGCGCACACCTGGATGTAGCACATGGACTAAGAAGCCATTCCATAGCTGGGAATTACGATTAATCAACAAACCACATGCAGGTCTTAAAACCTGTTGATAAATGTGCTGAAAATTAATATCACTGTAACTAATCACAGCTTATTCCAGAGTTACAAACAAGTCATTGCGTAACAAAACTAAGTACAATATATGTTTAAACTGTATTGTGAAATCACCAGCTTCAGTTGTAAAATACAAAGCACAGGGTCCTGAGGTCAAATTCCAGTGTTTTTCGTATGAGCCTGCACCTGCTTGAATAAAGGGGAGGTAGAAAGGGGTGTGAGCAAGTCTCAATCATGGCTCTTAAATGTAAGGAAGTCACCAATAAAACGAATAAAGAGAATGTCTTTACCCAAAGAATGATAAAAAGGAAAGTGGAACCCACTCTCACATGGGTTAATGACATGAAAAGCTCAGACACTGTGGAAAGAAGACCAGGTCAGAGGCTGGGCATTCTGCTGCAAGTAACTTACCTCCTGGCTCCCCAAAGGCTGTCCACCATCTGCAAGGCACAAGCCAGGGGATTGTGATGGAATGCTCCCCACTTGCCTGAATGGATGCAGCTCCAAAATCATTCAAGGAGTACACATCATCCAGGACAAAGCGTCTCGCTTGATCAGAACCCCATGCACCATTTTAAACATCCTTTCCACCCACTGGTTGTGCAGTGACAGCGTATTATCTGCAACGAGGCTTCATTGACTGCACTTTTCAAACCCATCACATCCATCACAGGATAGGACAAGGGTAGCAGATGCAGCAAAATACCACAAAATACCTGGAACTTCTCCTCCGAGCCGCATACCATCTGATTTGGAAAGAAGTTGCCCTTCGTTTGTAGTTGCTGAGTCAAAATCCAGGAATTCCCTCCCAACTGCAGTGGGAGTGCCCCTGCACCATGTCGGCTCCAGCAGTTCAAGCAGGTGGCTCACCATTGTTTTCTCAAGGACAATTGGAGATGTTGATTATGCATTCCCACAGATAAATTTAAAAAATACACAGAAGCAATCGGTAAACAGGTAAAAGTTCCAATATCTGAGAAGCAAGAAAATCGATGTTTTGGGCTGGAGCCCTTCATCAGAAACCTGGGAAAATGTTCCTGAAGGGACTGACTCTCACTCAGATACAGTTCCTGAAGATGCTGACTCTCGCTGGGATCCAGTTAGAGTCATAGAGACATAGAGATGTGCAGCATGGAAACAAATCCTTCGGTCCAACCCGTCCATGCTGACCAGACATCCCAATCTAGTCCCACCTGCCAGCACCCGGCCCATATCCCTCCAAACCCTTCCTATTCATATACCCATCCAAATGCCTTTTAACTGTTGCAATTGTACCAGCCTCCACACTTCCATACACGTACCACCCTCTGTGTGAAAACATTGCCCCTTAGGTTTATTTTATATCTTTCCCCTCTCACCCTAAACCTATGCCCTCTACTTCTGGACTCCCCGACCCCAGGGAAAAGATTTTGTCAATTTATCCTATCCATGCTCCTCATAATTTTGCAAACCTCTATGAGGTCACCCCTCAGCCTCCGACGCTCCAGGGAAAACAACCCCAGCCTGTTCAGCCTCTCCCGATAGCTCAAATCCTCCAATTCTAGCAACATCCTTGTAAATCTTTTCTGAACTCTTTCAAGTTTCACAACATCTTTCCGAAAGGAAGGAGACCAGAATTGCACACAATACTCCAACAGTGGCCAAACCAATATCCTGTACAGCCGCAACATGACCTCCCATCTCCTGTACTCAATACTCTGACCAATAAGGAAAGCATACCATATGCCTTCTTCACTATCCTATCTACTTGCGACTCCACTTTCAAGGAGCTATGAACCTGCACTCCAAGATCTCTTTGTTCAGCAACACTCCCTAGGGCCTTACCATTAAGTGTATAAGTCCTGCTAAGATTTGCTTTCCCTAAATGCAGCACCTCGCATTTATTTGAATTAAACTCCATCTGCCATTTCTCAGCCCATTGGCCCATCTGATCAAGATCCTATTGTAATCTGAGGTAACCTTCTTCGCTGTCCACCACACCTCCA
>NC_057738.1:34472082-34490074 GCF_004010195.1 Chiloscyllium plagiosum
ACCACCCTTCTTAAACAGTGGCACCACGTTAGCCAACCTCCAGTCTTCTGGCACCTCACCTGTGACTATTGATGATACAAATATCTCAGCAAGAGGCCCAGCAATCACTTCTCTAGCTTCCCACAGAATTCAAGGGTACACCTGCTCAGGTCCTGGGGATTTATCCACATTTATGCATTTCAAGTCATCCAGCACTTCCTCCTCTATAATATGGACATTTTTCAAGATGTCACCATCTATTTCCCTTCATTCTATATCTTCCATGTGCTTTTCCACAACAAATACTGATGCAAAATACACATTTAGTATCTCCCCCATTTTCTGCGGCTCAACACAAAGGCTGCCTTGCTGATTTTTGAGGGGCTCTATTCTGTTCCTAGTTACCCTTTTGTCCTTATCCTGAAGGAGCTGACTCTCCAGCATCTGCAGACCTTACTATCTCCTAAAAGTTCCAATACCAACCACCTCCCCCCCCTCTGCCCCCACCCCCAGATTTAAGGCAGATTATTCAAGTTCATTATCAATCTTTTATTCATTATCATTCAAACTGACAGGTGAAGGAATTCTTCCTCTCAGAGGGTAGTGCAAGTCTGAAATTCTTTACCCTGGAGAGTTGTGGAGCCTAGATCACTATAAGTATTTAGAGAAGGTAGATAGATTCTTGAAGTATTGGGAAATTGAGGGCTATGAAGATGTGGTATGAAAGCAGAGTTGAAGCCTGGAGCAAATCAGCCATATGTTTCTAAAATGCTGGGACAGGCTTGAGGGACTGAATGGCCTACTCCTGCTCCTCTTTCTAATGTCCTTATGTTCTTTGCTTCTTTTCCTTCCTGTTTTGTAAATATATTCTACTCATGTGTAGCACATTCTATGTCATGCACTGTTCCCTGACAGATGGCAATTCACTGGCAAGACAATGGCTATGCCAGACTCTAAGAGGTGAGTAAGAGAAGCTTGCTGTGGCTGGTTGGAGAAATTTTATCTGCTCCCTGTGGGAAAGTTACTGACCTCAATCTAGTGACCCTTTCCAGGGTCACAATCCAAATGTGAAGGCAATCCTACAACTTCATAATGGTTTCCATGAAGTGTATGGGAATTTTGCTGTGCTGTTCATTCATTCTCCCACTGTCTGATGCGATTTGTTTAATAAAGTATGTTTGTGTGTGATGAAAGGGGAATAGGAGATCTGATGGCAACTACTTTCAGTCTACCGCAGCTGTGAAAAAGAAAGGCAGAGCTGAGTTGCCTCTTTCAGCCAAGAGCCCGAGAGATTTTATTGCTGTTCCTGAAACCAGAAGCTTTTCCCAGTGACACAAATTCAACAAAACTGGTGGAAAGAGCACTCAGCTAATCCACAACTGTGAGAGGACGTCTTTGAACCTCTTGTCAACATAAGAATGTTTGCACACTTTATTGCTTTGGCAACCTGGAAGACACCTTTCTAAAACACTTGATCAGCACAACACGAGAGAAAGTTAGGTTATCAACCCTTCCCCCGCAGGCCACTGAAATGTCATTAAAAACATACTACTTCTTAGATCATTTTGTTTGTCGGGATGAGTAAAGTAAGTAGTGGAATCCCTCCTATTGGACCACAGGTTGAGTTCAGATAAGCCTTTGGGAGGAAATAGGCGAGGATAAGCCCATCCAAACCGAGGGTGGAGAGGAGCGGGACAATTATTAAACTAGTGCCTCGTGCCAGCAGCAAGACCAATTGCTGAGCTGCTGCTATGTAAAACTCTTCACTGGACTGTAATGTCAATCCTTTAACTCTGTTACAACTACCTTATCTTTAACTTATTTTTTACGCATTGTGAGTAATGCTACTACTTTTCCTTTTAATCCTCTTTTGTATCAATAGACAATAGCCATTCTGCCCTTCGAGCCAGCACCACCATTCATTATGATCATGGCTGATCATCCTCAATCAGTATCCTGTTCCTGCTGTATCCCCATAGCCCTTGATTCCATTATCCTTAAGAGCTCTATCCAACTCTTTCTTGACAGTATCCAGAGACTTGGCCTCCACAGCCTTCTGGGGCAGAGCATTCCACACACTCACCACTCACTGGGTGAAGAAGTTTCTCCTCAACTCTGTTCTAAGTAGCCTACCCCTTATTTTTGAACTGTGTCCTCTGGTTCGGGACTCACCCATCCGAACTATGCTTCCTGCCTCCAGAGTCTCCAATCCTTTAATAATCTTATACGTCTCAATCAGATTCCCTCTCAGCCTTCTAAATTCAAGGGTATACAAGCTCAGTCTCTCCAATCTTTCAACGTAAGGTAGTCCCGCCATTCCAGGAATTGATCTCGTGAACCTACGCTGCATTCTCTCAATAGCCAGAATGCCTTTCCTCAAATTTGGAGACCAAAACAGCACACAATATTCCAGGTGCGGTCTCACCAGTATCCAAGATTTGTACCTTGGTATTTGTACCTAAGATGGTGCTATTAAAGGTAGCCATTGTAAAAACTTTTCACTGTGCACCTACACTGGATTACACATGACAATAAAGGATATTCTATTCTAGTAGATTTAAAGTTCCTTCTCTGAGATTTTGGGCCTTCTCCCAGTTTTACCTCTTAGTTTTATTGATGTCCAGATAACCCACCACCCCCTCCGATTTCCAGAGCTGACACACGGAAAGTAGTTATACATGCCTTTGTTTTTCCCAAGCGAAGCTCTTCATTTCTTCAAAGCACAGAGACTACATGTGAATGCATGGATGTATACATAAACTAAACAACCACAGGGCAGCAAAGTGGCTCAGTGGTTAATACTGCTGCCTCACAGTGCCAGGAACCTGGGTTCAATTCCCACCTTGTGCAACTGTCTGTGTGGAGTTTGCATGTTCTCCCTGTGTCTGCAAGGGTTTCCTCTGGGAGTTCTGGTTTCCTCCCAAAATCCAAAGATGTGCAGGTCAGGCGAATTGGCCATGCTAAAATGCCCTTTTGTTAGGTGCATTAGTCAGGGGTAAATATAGGGTAGAGGATTGGGTCTGCGTGGATTACTTTTCGGAGTGTTGGTGTGGACATGTTGGGCTGAAGGGCCTGTTTCTATACTGTAGGGAACCTAATCTCACACTCATTCAGTCAGTCACTCCTTTGGGTGGCACGGTGGCACAGTGGTTAGCACTGTTGCCTCACAGCGCCAGAGACCCAGGTTCAATTCCCGCCTCAGGCGACTGACTGTGTGGAGTTTGCACATTCTCCCCATGTCAGCGTGGGTTTCCTCCGGGTGCTCCGGTTTCCTCCCACAGTCCAAAGATGTGCAGGTTAGGTGAATTGGCCATGCTAAATTGCCCGTTGTGTTAGGTAAGGGGTAAATGTAGGGGTATGGGTGGGTTGCGCTTCGGCAGGGCGGTGTGGACTTGTTGGGCTGAATGGCCTGTTTTCACACTGTAAGCAATCTAATCTAATCTAATCTATAAAGTGAATCATGAGATTCACTAAGCCTTTTGGCTTACAGCCAAGAACTCACAAACCAATTATGAAGGTGGCGTGGGCATAATGTCTTAATTTGCTTACATGCCAACACAAGAAACCCTCCATCCCTACCTCATTTGTTTTTTTCACCATATTCCCCATCCCCCTCCCTCTCCTAACTGTGGTTACCTCAGAAAACACTTCTCCATATCCAGGGAACATCTTGAAAGCACCCTCTGCCTCTCAGTAGACCATGAGCCTTTCCTCTTCTGTGGGTCCAAGTTTGGTACTGTGTATGTTGATACCACTTTAAGGGAGAATATGCTGATAAGCAAGTAATAAGGATGCAGAACATGTGACTAGCAGCCATTGCAGAGTTTGAGTTGCAGTGTGTAATATAAGGGAGATACAGCTGTGCTTTCTCAAGATGATAGTTGCTGAACCTTCACAGAACATCTGTTTGTTGAGGAATTCTGTAATATATCTTCAAGCATACAGAACTTCCAGAAACATAAACATTTTGTTTACTATTCCTGGTGTGATATTGGTGTGGTTAAATTCAGCAAACGTAGAACCATAATACATAGTGTAGGCACCTGTTCTGTCTGTAATCCATTATCAGCTTGCTTTCAGAGTTCTGTACCCTCTTAATCTAAATATCTAACACAATCTAGCAGTCTCAGTAACTAAGCTTGTCCATTCCTGATGAAGGACTTATGCCTGAAACATTGATACTCCTGCTCCTTGGATGCTGCCTGACCTGCTGTGTGTTTCCAGCACCACACTCTTCGATTCTGATCTCCAGCATCTGCAGTGCTCACTTTCTCCCATCTCACATGTTATGACACTCGCTCAGCTTAATCGAGAGTACCATCCTCCTTGAGTTTCAATTTTTTGGAGAATTGCTGAAAATTGAATTGAGGTAGCATTGTCACCTATTGGGGTGTTCTCCATTAGTTTTAGTTCCTGGGGTAGGCTTTTATTTTCTGAGATTTTATGCCTGAACCTCAAAACCCAGAGCAGGTGCTGTCTGTACCGTAACCCCATTTCAGCAAATTCTGAGCCAATGTTTTGAATTTTAGCTTTTTATGTTCAAATTTGACACATTTATTTTTGGACATTTTCTAATCAAACTGTTCAAAGATGCTTCTTGAGCAGGTGGGGCAGGAACCCAAGTCACCTGGCTTTTTCCCCACAAGAACCCCAGGTTAATTTTTAGCTTGTGACATCCACTTTCAATTCACTTCTCAATCCACTTTCCTTTGTTGGTATACATGGATATTGAAAAGCTGCACCAGCCAGCCCCAAATACATTTTCCTAAGAATTTTTCTTTTCTAGAAGGTATGATATTTTGCAACAATGAAGTAATCCATTGTAATTGGACCATTCTCTCTATAATGAAATCCAGACAAAGCTCATATCTTCAAGTACTAGTTCGAACGCTTAATCTTCACTGTGAACACTGCAGCAGTTTTGGTATCTTCATTGATGTTGAATAGAAGTACACAAATTGCAAGCTTACAAAACTAAAATATTAAAAACCTGTCAGAATCAGTGTGGTTCCGCTTTGTCCCATCTTCAACATCGCCAAGCTAACACATAAGCACATCATTAAGCAAATCTCACTGGAGTTCTCTTCATTTTAATGGATGGTAACATTAACAGGGTGCCCCTGTTACCAATATTAGCTCAAATAGTCAAAAATAGAAGATGTATTACTCCTCCAATCGCCTTTTAATAGACTGTTCAATATCTGGGATGTCATATTGTCCCTGGTCTCTGCCAGCAGGGAAATCTCTCTAGGTGTCTCACATTGAAACATTCTCATTCTTTGTTGATAGATTTTTTCACAAGAGCAGGACCAAGGTAATCATTGCCCTGCCACTGATCTGATGAATTAAGTTTTGACGTTTTAGGAAACAACAGACTTTATAGATTTCCCTGCTGGAATGTTTGTGTTTCTAGCATTATCTTCAAAAGGTGTACATGTTAAATCATCCAGGCCAATTAGCGTTGACTAAATTTAACTGACTGTAACTTTAGTCTCATTAACAATGTGCTTTTTTCCTTTGGCATATTTCCTTACTGAGACAGTCTTTAAATGGAGTGATTGCTTGAAAGTGAAATGCTGGGGCTGCCAGTCATTGATCTTCTGAAGACTTTCTGCCCTACTATCACTGGTACAAACTCCTTTATGATAGCTAATGTTGCATGATATCTGTATTTTAGACCAGGTTGCATGACACATGGATGGGAATTGATTCAACGGTGGTTCCTGTTTAAAAGTAACCAGAGCGAAGGCATTATCTTGGACCGGCAGAAATGATGTGCACCTAAAGCAAGGGAGATGTGAGATACAGCTTTTACACCGAGGACGTTGTTAGGGTACGGAATGCACTTCCTGAAAATGCAATGGAGGCAGGTTTAATTGAGGTGTTCAGGTGGGCATCAGATTTTGTTTTGGATAGTATTGTTGTGCAGGGATATGGGTAAAAGGCAGGGGATTGGCTGTGGATAATGGAACCACTGCAGGCATGATGGATGTAATTGCTTCCTTCTGTACTGTTTGGCGAGTCTGAGAACATATCCAAGGTGCTGTCCAAAGCTAATAGCACCTCCATTTAAAACCAACGTATGAGTCTAATGTAGGAAATTTGAGAACCCTGTAACTGCCTGATCATCAAATTCCAGACATCAGACAGATGCCCAGCAATCCCACGGGCGAGCTGAATAAAATTGAAACTTACCTTTTTAGTCTGAGGACATTTCGAGAACATGTCTTTGTGCCACCTTTCTAAAGGCCTCTTGGACTTAGGCCCCATACGCCTGCAGAAATGGGAATAAAAACAGTAGAAGGGCTGGGAATGCCCTCACTAGCCTGTCATCCATTGGGGCTCAGTTAGCTCAATTGCAATGTGCAGTGACAACACAACGCAGGTTCAATTCCCATCAAAGGCTGAAATCACATGAAGGTCCCACCATCACAACCTTACCCCTCACCTGAGGCATGATGACCCTCAAGTTAAACCACTACCAATCGTCTCCCTCTAATGAGAGAGAAACTCCTCTTTGTGTAAGGCAACTTTACCTATCATCAGATTGGCTGAACAATTTTCAAGTTCCCTGTCCCTCTCAAAGCAACATAAATAGGCCAGGCGCAGGCATAATTAGTCTCTAGTTTCGTTTCTTTGACATTTGCCCCTGGGGAAATAAGCGTTCCTGAGTACAAAGGTCAGTAAAACGGCCTCCTTTAGAATTAAATCACCATAAGAGGATTTCACATAAAGATTAATTGTAACTCTGTTGAAATTAAAGGATCTGCAGAACAACTGCCGAGTGGAAAACAGCTGAATTACAACTCTGCATTTCTGGAGGACTCTGCAGATTAAATATAAAAACATGCATCGACATGAAAGAAAAAGTAATCTTTAATCCATTCTACTTCATTATTTTTAAGCAGTGACATGCTGTGACAGAATACATGTGATTCTACTACAATTAATACACCTTTGCAGCAACATTTCATTAAACTGATGTATCGATCATACTCACTGCTCAGCAAACACGCTTTTGCCTCCTCCTTTGAGAATATTTTCAAAAGAAAATGATGCTTGGCTTGCACTCTAAGGCACAATGTAAAATTAGGTAAATCACCGATTGAAAACACTATGGAACTTTGCAAAACACTTCGAAAGTAATTCATTGGCTGCAACATCATTTCAAACATATTGAGGTCATGAATTGGCGCTATGTGAGTGCAAGTTCTTTCTTTAAGAAATTTCCTACACAGGTTCTCGTCCTTTCACTGTAACCTACCTCCACGTGACTCCTACTAAATGAGAATCACCTCATTTCAATTGAGTTGACCCAGATCTGGTTCTATACCAAACCACGTAGGCACTCTGAACAAGTTAGAGGTTTAAATTGAATTGATATTAAAAATATAATACAGGTTCCCAGAAGGAACATCATTATAGAGTTTCTAGATATATTTCAACTTCTAGAAACTAGGACTGTCAAAAACTGATTTTCACTGTACAATGATAACTTGCAAGTAGTCTCACACCTTTGGAAATTGCTTATCTCTGTGAGCTAAATTTATCATTTCTGTGCTTTCCCACTTGCTACATTGCTCTTATATAATTGTCCCACATACATTATTGTGCTTCTTTTCTTTATTTTAGGTGCATAGTTTGCAATTCTTACTTTGTTTCAAACACAAATTGATTTCTGATGAAGGGCTTATGCCCGAAACGTCGATTCTTCTGCTCCTCGGATGATGCCTGACAAGCTGTGCTTTTCTAGCACCACACTCTCAACACAAATCGATTCCATTACATCTTCACCATAGAGGTTGCAGAATCATGGAACAATACAGTGGAGAAAAAGGCTGGTTGACCTATGTTTGTGCTGTCTCTTTGTAATATAGTTACCTAAATGGTAACCCAACAAACATGTATAATAGAGACGTGGGTTCTTATTAAAACAGATATTTTGAACTTTATCAGTAGTTATGCATATGACTATGACATCTCCAACATTCACATATAGTCCATGTTATATCCTTACTTATATTTCTACATTGTGATGTAAATGGTTGACCAGCTGACTAACTGATTGAGTGGTGAGCTTAACTGACCAACGTACTGGCTGACCAACTAATTTACTGAATGTCTGTGCAAAGAGTAAGATGGAGACATTTTGCGCTAAAACATTATACCATGATGTCATTGAGATGTCTTAATGTAACAACAAAGTGTCTTTCTGAAATCTGTGCAATAATACAACATTCCCCTTCTGATAATTATATACAAGGATACACCTTGGCACAATATCTTTATACATTTGACGGACTGACAATATGACCAGATCTCGTCCTTATTCAATTATCATGACTTGGCTGTGGAGCTCCACTCCGTGGTATTCCAACTGTCATTGTAGCTGGAGTTGTAACGTGTATCATAGATATATGCGTGCTGATTGGTATCATACTTTCAGTATCCAAGTCACCATATTGTATGATAGATGATTGGTTATGTACAACTCAAATGTGTCTTAATTTTTCTTATAGGATTTGACCACTGTTTGTAACCAAACTTTGGCTGGACACAATATCATAGTATTCTTCCAAGATACTATGTATGCGTACAAACATCTTGAACTCTAGTGCTTTGTCATGGTTTAAGTTCACAAGACACCAGATTATAGTCCTACAGGTCAAAGGACTATAACTTGGTGTCATGTGATTTTTGATCTTGTCTAATCCAGTCCAATATTGGCACCTCCACATCATGGTTTAAATTGGGATAGCTCATTAATCTTGTACATCTTCTCCCTTCTTTCCAATAGTACAACATGTACATGTGTCGAGTAGTATCTGTTTGAGGGAAGAACTGTATGGTTTTGTCTTCCAAATATGAGAGCTACTGGTTAGGATAAACCCTATCTTTGAGGAGTAGCACATTAATTTAACGTGACTATTTGAAAAACTTGGCGAATAACTTAGCATTTAAGGATCTTTGACTTTATCGTGCAGACAGAGCATTTTGTGAGATCATTAGATTGAGGATAGTCAGAACACGAGGCAATGTGCTAAATATTCTACATCCTGCACATACTTTTGCAGATAGCACTAGTGTACCACAGATAGTTGCCCCACATGATTGATGAGGAACACTAAACATACTCAATCTTACGGTAAACATGTCAACAACTGATTTATATTAAAAGATGGAATTTGGAGGAACGATCAGTCTTTAGAATATAATCATATCCTTGGACATTGAAATTATCAGTTGGGATCTTCCAACTGATCAGAAGGAATTTTGTGTGGAATGAGAGGTTCTTTCAATTATTAAAGTTGATGGAGTTAACATATTTTGCATGACTTGTTTTGATGCCCAACCTATAGAGAGTTTCAGGGACCAAACTCTTGTTCTTTCACTGCACCATCATGAGCTAGATAAATGATCGATCATATCTTTGATATATACGCTGTGGAATGATCACTTATTTGCCTCTGATTTGAAGATTACTTTCCTAAACACTTCTAGCTCATAGTTGAATGACCAGAAAGAATGTGTTCCTCAGGGACCTGTTAAATGTGTTTGGTGATAATTCCCTTGAGCTATTGCAGTTGGATATCATCAGACATATCTTCCTGAATCTGTTCAGCTTGGCTCATGATCAAAGTGTTTTGAGAACAAAATGGAGACTACCTTTCAACTCATATTCTATAAAATGTATTTGTATGTCTAGAGAAATACCTTGTTCTTAGCACAATCATGTCCAACACTTTCAGAGAGATGACGCCTTGCTGGACTGTTAAGCCAGAGTCACAGGTAATATTCTGGTGACCAAAATTCAAAACCCTGCCATAGCAGATGGTGAAAATTGAATTCAATAGAAATCTGACATTAAGAATCTAATGCTGGCCACAAATCAGTTGTCAGAAAAACCCATCCGGTTCAGTAATGTCCTTACCTGGTCTGACCTACATGTGACTCCAGACCCACAACAATGTGGTTGTCTTTTCACTGCCCTCTGGGCAATAAATGCTGGTCTAACCAGTGACACCCTAATTCTGTTAATGAATAAAACAAATTCTATGAAGAGTAAATTCATTCAAAGAAGTTGTTTAAGTTCATGACATTTTCTTGCTGCTACCATTAGTTGATGATGGTTTGTGTAATGCTCACACTTAGTTTTCCTGAGAACTACAATATGATACGTGGACAATCTGTGATACAAAAATCTCAGTGATACAAAAAAACATAGAAAGTAAGAATAGGAGTAGGCCATTTGTCCCTTCGAGTCTGTTCTGCCATTCATTATGTTCATAGCTGGGTGATACGATTCATGCAATGTAACCTGGCTAATGGATAATCCAAATTAATATGTAGAAACAGTATGTCACTGAAAAGGCTCTGAAAGGTGTTATTTGCTGGGGCCAAGGGGAAAGGTGTATGGACCAATATCCATTCTTGGCATGAAGTTTAGAAAGATGCATTTCACCTGAGAACTTGGGTTTAAGTTTTGCTACGGTAGTAATCTTGTGTGAAAGCTTTCCTAATGCAATATTCGGTTATCAAATCTACACATATACATATAGTGTCATCTTTCTTTCCAATGCATACTGGAAATACACCAGTCCATATGATGCTTGACTATTTGGGATTTTTTTTGGTTTTGTGACACGGAATATAATTCCTGTTTGAGCTATCTTGAATGTGAATGCTGCACTTATAGGGAATGAAATAATTCATGAAGGCAGGTACCCCGTCACCAAGTCACCATTTATTTAAACGTGCTTGATACTGGTCTAGCTAGCTTAGAGCTGGCTCCTAGAGTGAACAAAACCGTTGACCCTCCTGTTTATATCTGTCTGCCAGGGCTCCCTGATTGGAACAGGTTAACAGCCCCAGTCAGGGAACCCATCTTCTATGAAATCCACTCAACTGACCTTGTTCCAGTCACTAAAGGGAGGATTAATGCTAAATTTGGTATAATCTTTCAGATGTATTGCATGGCCTTTAAAGTTGCCAATAGCATCAACTGGTCTGGGTTAAGGTCAGTGAGTTGATGGATAGACTCAATGTTGTGGCATGAAATCCTTGATGTTTAAACTGACGGGTTTGTCACCTTCTATGTAGTGATTATATGTAGGTCTGTATATATTGGCAGATCAATAATAGGTGGCCATCTATTACGACAATGTAAAAGATTTCAGTTGTCCATCCCAAGAATCTGTATTGGCATTTAAGATGGATGATGCCAATGCATGTGACATTGGAGCTCTTGTAAGCAGTTAGCTTATCTTGTACAGATCGCACCACATTGTGTTCATTACCTGAATATATCTCAGGCAAATATGTAAAGGGGTGATGATATTTGCATTCGCACCATTGTCAAGTTTGGCACATGGTACACATTGTCCATTGTTTTCAGAAAAGTCACTTGGATGAAGGCTTCAGCTTTTCTGATGGCATCCATGTTATGTACCAAGTTGACCATACATGCAATCTGATTGCAGTCTGCAAGCGGAAGCATTGTAGTTACCTCTGAGACTTTGCTGACATGCTAATGTGTGGTGGACAGACGTCTGGGAGCTACTTTGGCATTGCTCCTTGGTTGGCCCTTCTTTACATGTTGCAATGGAGCTTAATGTTGCACTTTGTCTTTATCTAAGCAATGAGGTTAAAATATATGAGAAATTCAATGTCTTCTTGTAGAACATAGATTGCACTGTGCTGGATGCTGTTTTGGTGATGAGACAAAATACACTTCATGCAACATTTGGATGTTCCCCTGATCCAGTTGATAAGTGCAATAGTCATTACAGGGTTAAGTATTTGCAGATGCTGCTGGCCTGTGACAATTGCTCTGAATTGCATCCTTCTTCTGGTAGACAATCAATGGTACATTCCTTAGATTTGTCCAGATCAGCATTTTAAAAGAATTTGGCAGGTATTGAGGCAATGTGCAGTTCAATAACCTTTCAGCTAAGTTAATATTGGTGAAATTACTTTACATACCTGCACTGACGTCTGCTCACAAATTGGTCTATCGGTTCATCTGGCCGTTAACAGGATGTTGTGAACTCAAGCGTGCACATGCTCTACTTGACTCAAACTTTATGGTGATATTCTAAAACTTGAAAAATGTCAAGATTTTTGCCATCATCATGGGCCACTTTAAAAATAATATTTGTTTCTCAAAAACTGACTGAGCTGACTTGTGGCATTTCACTGTTTGCAAAGCAAGGAGATGTTTGATTGGTCAGTTAACTGTGAAGTGAATACTGATTTTTGCTTTAAATAACTGAAGTTCTGCTGGAATATCAATGGTTTGCCACTTCATGGTGAAACGCTTGCTTTCCATTTTTCTTGTCAAACTTTAAGTCCTCTAAAATCCTAGCGTAGGAGTCTATTTTGCACAGTAATACTCTTCCTGTTTTATTTTTTTTAAATGGGGTGTTCTATAACAGACATCTGGTGGTACAGGTTCATAGCTCCTTGAAAGTGGAGTTGCAGGTAGACAGGGCAGTGAAGAAGACTTTCCATCTGCTTGCTTTCATCAGTTAGAGCATTCAGCATAGGATTTGGGATGTCTTGCTGCAGCTGTACAAGACATTGGTACGGCCACATTTGGGGTTCTGCATGCAGTTCTGGTCACCCTGCTAGAGAAATTATATTATTAAACTAGAAAGGTGCAGAAAAGATTTACTAGGATGCTACCTGGACTGGAGGGTTTGAGTTATAAGGGGAGGCTGGATATGTTGGGACTCATTTTCCCTGGTGCATACCAGATTGAGGAGTGACCTTATAGACGTCTGTAAAATCATGAAAGGCATAGATAAAGTGGAAAGCCAACAGCTTTTCCTCCTGGTAAGGGAGCCTAAAACTAGAGGGTGTAGGGTTAATGTGAGAGGACAAAATACAAAATGGTCCAAAGGAGCAATTTTTTCACAGAGAGGATGGTGAGGGTCTGGAATGGGCAGCCAGAGGTAGTGATGGCGGTGAACACAATTTCATCATTTAAGAAACATTTGGCTAGGTACATGGTTGGGATAGACATGGCCCAAATGCAGGCAAATAGGACCAATTTAATTGTGAAAACTGGGCGGCGTGGACAAGATCAGGCAAAGGGTCTGTTTCCATGGTGTAAAACGCTATGACTCAAAGTATTACTAACATGTTAAACTGACACTCACTCAAAATAAAAAGGCAAATTATTCACTGTGATTCATGGTTGTTGCCTTGAGTTTTGGTTGTAGCACTTTAGTCTTAGTTGTAGTTGTAACTTCATCTCTGAGTTCAGACAAATTAGATTCCCTACAGATTAGGTTCCCTACAGTGTGGAAACAGGCCCTTCAGCCCAGCAAGTCCACACTGACACTCTGAAGAGCAACCCACCCAGACCCATTCCTCTACATTTACCCCTGACTAATGCACCTAACACTACGGGCAATTTAACATGGCCAATTCGCCTAACCTGCACATCTTTGGACTGTGGGACGAAACTGGAGCACCCGAAGGAAACCCATGTAGACACGGGGAGAATGTGCAAACTCCACATAGACAGTTGCCCGAGGTGGGAATTGAACCCGGGTCCCTGGCACTGTGAGGCAGCAGTGCTAACCACTGAGCCACAGTGCCACCCCAAATTGATGGATGACTCTTAGGAAAAATACTTTTTCTAACTGCCACACTGCTATCACCTTTTTGTCAGCCTTAAACATCCACTTACAGCCACTAGCTGCCACAATTTGGCTTTAGGGCCCACTTGCTGCCGCCATAATGTGTTTTGTAGTTTCCATCATAAAAAAGAAATTCAGAAAGAAGGAAACCAAAACACTAACTCTGCTTTGTCTCCACAGATACTGCCAGACCCACAGAGATTCTCCAGCAATTTCTGTTTTTGTTTCTAAATCCCAAACATTCTGACTCCAAGGCAAGGATGCAGCATTAGCCCTAGTGTGGACCTGAGAGTGACCTGTTTCTGAGCTGGAGATTTAATGTCACCCTATTGAAAGTTCCCAAGTCAGTCTGATCCAGGTTTCAACTTTAAATTGCTGAATGCTCTTCAAATGGATGTTCATCGGTAGTTACTTGTGATCATATTCAAAAGCCAGTTAATGTTGAAACAGTATAAAACTTACCTTCAGTTGACTTTAGGCAAATGTCTCACTGTTTTGAATTTGAAAACCACTCACAGCTAAGCCATGCTAATAGAACATAGAGAATATGGAACAGTACAGCACAGAACAGGCGCTTCAGCCCACGATGTTGTGCTGACCGTTGATCCTCATGTATGCACCCTCACATTTCTGTGACCATATGCATGTCCAGCAGTCTCTTAAATGTTCCCAATGACCTTGCTTCCACAACTGCTGCTGGCAACGCATTCCAAGCTCTCACAACTCTCTGTGTAAAGAACCGGCCTCTGACATCCCCTCTATACTTTCCGGGGGAAAGTGAGGACTGCAGATGCTGGAGATCAGAGCTGAAAGAAGGGCTCATGCCTGAAACGTCGATTCTCCTGCTCCTTGGATGCTGCCTGACCTGCTGCGCTTTTCCAGCAACACATTTTCACCTCTATACTTTCCTCCAACCAGCTTAAAACTATGACCCCTCGTGTTAGCCATTTCTGCCCTGGGAAATAGTCTCTGGCTATCGACTCTATCTATACCTCTCATTATCTTGTATACCTCAATTAGGTCCCCTCTCCTCCTCCTTTTCTCCAATGAAAAAAGTCCGAGCTCAGTCAACCTCTCTTCATAAGATAAGCCCTCCAGTCCAGGCAGCATCCTGGTAAACCTCCTCTGAACCCTCTCCAAAGCATCCACATCTTTCCACTCAGCTTTCAAATTTGGCCTTCCAAAATGCATCACCTCGCATTTATCCAGGTTGAACTCCATCTGCCACCTCTCAGCCCATCTCTGCATCCTGTCAATGTCCCGCTGCAGCCTACAACAGCCCTCTATACTGTCAACGACACCTCCAACCTTTGTGTCATCTGCAAACTTGCTGACCCATCCTTCAATCCCCTCATTCAAGTCATTAATAAAAATTACAAACAGTAGAGGCCCAAGGACAGAGCCCTGTGGAACACCACTCACAACAGACTTCCAGGCAGAATATATTCCTTCTACTACCACTCAAGCCATGCTCTTCCAGATGGTCATAAATCCTATCCCTCAGAATCCTTTCTAACACCTTGTTAAATAAGTAAAACTGACCTGTTTTTGAACAGCCCGGGCACCTTAGCGCATCTGCCATGAAGCACTCGGAGCACTTCAAGCATAAAGGCACTACATTTATACGAAAGCTTTTCTTTCAGAGCAGCAGGAACCCATTCTCTGACCTTGGGTTAGGAGGCAAGAGATGGTTAAAACACATTAAATTGATACATTTCTAGCTTTGAGAACTAGGTTACGGTTGGCATTGTTAATGTCAATGGTATTAGGAGCTGAATGGTTACTTTCAACATGATCAGTTGAATTAAAACTTTGAACTCTTAAGGATTAAAACCTGTTTTTAAAAAAAGATGATCAAGAGCCTGTTCTTTTGCTGTTTCTTTAAAATCTATTGGCTGCATCTCATTTTTTAAAAATCATTCGCAAGATGGGGGTGTTGCTGGCTGGGCCAGCATTTATAACCCGCCCACTGTGGGCGGCACGGTGGCACAGTGGGTGGGCGGCACAGTGGCACAGTGGGTGGGCGGCACGGTGGCACAGTGGGTGGGCGGCACGGTGGCACATCTTTAAAATCTATTGGCTGCGTCTCATTTTTTAAAAATCATTCGCAAGATGGGGGTGTTGCTGGCTGGGCCAGCATTTATAACCCATCCCTAAATGCCCAGAGAGCAGTTAAGAGTCAACCACATAGAGTCAAAAAGTCAGAGTCATACAGCATGGGAAACAGACCCTTCGGTCTAATCAGTCCACGCTGACCATAACCCCAAACTCAACTAGTCCCACCTGCCTGCGCTTGACCATATCCCTCCAGACACTTCCCCTGGAAGTTCATTCTATGCTTGAACCACTGTCTGTGGAAAAAAACATTGCCCCTTATGTCTTCTTTAAACCCTTCTCCTCTAACCTTAAAAACATGTCCTCTGGTCTTGAAATTCCTCTCCCTAGGTAAATGGCACCTGCCACTCACCTTATCTATGCCCCTCATTATTTTATAAACCTCAAAAAGGTGACATCTCAATCTCCTACACTCCAGTGAAAAAAAGACCCAGCCTATCCAGCTCTCCTTATAGTCCTGGCAACATCCTTGCATTCTCTTCTGAACGCATATAGCTGTAAGTCTGGAGTCACAGGTAGGCAGACCAGGTAAGGATGGCAGTTTCCTTCAATAAAGGCCTTTTTACATATATCCCTGTATTGAAATATCTAAGCCAGTATGAAGCAGACAGGAAGTAGCTACTATCTGGTGACATAATAAAATAAAAGATTGTATAGCAACATACCATAAACATCATCAACATGTGACTGTTTTTGGCCTGGGGTATTTACACATTGTCTATGCATTAAAAATACATTGATACTAATTAAATTTATGTCACTTTGTCTGATTGCATATGCATGCCCTGACTAAGTTTAAATTAAGACATCTTCATAATAGAAACTTTCATCATTGGCAAGCACTTGTTATTGAACAAAAGATGGCTGAAATATTCTGCTGAAAATGTGTTGCTGGAAAAGCGCAGCAGGTCAGGCAGCATCCAAGGAGCAGGAGAATCGACGTTTCGGGCATGAGCCCTTCTTCAGGTGAAATATTCTGCACCAGGAGCATCACACTTTGTTGAGAAATTAAAGCAGAGCTGTGTAATAATATCCGTGCTCAGATCAGGAAGAGAGTTGCTATCTTGTAATCTGTACCTGGACCAGATGTTGCTTGCAGTCAGTAGAAAGAATAAGGAAAGGCAATTCTGCCTTCACTACAAATCCATGATGGAGACAATGACAATTGATATTTTTGGTTTTGTTTGCAGCTGGAAATTCAACCAATTGCACGTGGCTTCCTGAGTGAAAAGTTGTTTTCCTCCTGCTTTCTTAGAATTGGGGGATCATGAAGCATGGTCTGCTTCTGCCTAATTCCAAGAACACAAACTCTGTGACGCCTCCTCATTAAAATTAAGGTAGCGTCAATCAACCATGCCCTATGCTGCTTAACAGCTGAACCTGAACAACCTGAGCAGTATGCACGGACAACATTGGCTCTTGCTCTGCTGCCGTTCTGAAAGTCAGCCTGTCCATCTTATATGGGAGCCACACTGATTAACAAGAAAGTGCTATTGCATGGCTGTAACGCAATTGATGGCAAATAGAAGTTAAGCAAATGAAGCATCAGGAAAGAAGGCTCCTAAGTTCACTTCTGGAGGCATTAATTATGGAGGTTAGGAGGAGAGAGAGTATGTTTTGGTGCTAGGGTGGGGAAAGCTTTGCTGAGGGGGAATGCGGTGAGGGTCTTAAGAGAGTTCTCCAAAGAAAATGGGAGCATATGCTCAAGGAATTCAACACCCAACATCTAGGCCCAAGGAACTGGCAATAGTGCTGTACCAAATGTACCAATCCTACCACAAGTAGGCAAGGGTCAATGAATGTATCTTTCAAAAGATATCTTCCCCCACACCGCCATACCACTGGCCTCACCAATGATGGTGGCAGAGTCAAATGGTCCAGTTGAAGCACCTCTGCTCGCCAGTTCCTTTTCCTTCCACTTTCATTTCTTTCTCCTCTTTGCAGTACTTTTTCTTGCCAACCCCCACACCGCCCCCCCCCAACTTTTAACTACCCTCTACCGAGAGATTGGTGTCAAGGGTGACGGGTCGTGACTGGAGCCCAGGCAGGAACTGATCGTACGGGTCATGTCGCGGAGAGAGAGTGACGGCAGCAGACCGAGCACAGGCTGATTCACAGACCGAGTCCCGTAGCGGGGAGTAGGGAGCAGGGAGCATGAAAGGGGCATGGAGTGGGGAGGGGGGAAGCAGGGAGCGTGAGTGGTGAGCAGAGTGGGGAGCGGGGAGAGGAGTGGGGAACAGGATCACGGAGTG
>NC_057738.1:34490574-34516628 GCF_004010195.1 Chiloscyllium plagiosum
ATGTGAGTGGAGTGGGAAGCGAACAGGGAGCAGGGTGTGGGAAGATGGGAGCGGAGCAGGGAGCGAAGGGGGTACCGGTCGAGGCCGGGTCTAGAACAGGTACGGGTGGGATCAGGAGCTGGAGCAGTCATGAAGCTGGTACAGAGGGGTTCCAATGTGTGAAGGTGGCATTGCCTTGTGTTCTGGGGCAAGTCGGCACAGACTCATTTTGGAAAAGGACTAGAACTTCTAAAACGTTAGTACTTTATAGTCACTTTTATTATCATGCTGGACTGTTTAAACTCTATTCCCTAGCTTACCTGTTTTTACACTTTAAGTATCTATACCTAGGTACCCTGTACCTAAGATGGCACCAAGAGGCCATATTACAAGCTTTTCACTGTATTCATTGACAATATATTGCACATGATAATAAAGGCTATTTGACTATATTCTACCACCAACACATCACATCAATTAGCATCCATACCTAACTCTCAGAGGCTCCACCTCACCCTCATTCACCTTCCAATACCACCGAGACTCTCGAACACCTCTCACTGTCTCCACATAACTCCAGCTATTGTAGGTGCACAGCCCAATCACATATTCACTGATATTCTTCCTTCTCTAGCATATACGCCAAACTTTTCCTTAGCTACAATCAGTTTCTGAAGAAGGATCACTGGCACCGAAACGTTAACTCTGCTTTCTCTCACAGATGCTGCCAGACCTGCTGAGTTTTTACAGCAATGTTTGATTTTATTTCTGATTTCCAGCATCCACAGTTCTTTGGGTTTTGTTTTAATGTATTTCTGATTAAAAGGTAAGTTGTAGGAGAATCGAGGAGGTGAGAATAGTGTTGGACACGTGCTGTGTAGTAATCCCTTCTGTCGACCAGACTTTGCAGAATCCTTCATTTTAACTGCAATATAGTGTTTCTGGTGGCACCATGTCTGTCATTGTGTCTCCTATGTCTTTACATGGTCAGGTGCCGGTGATGGGGGCAGCCATCTTGTGGACACATACAACCCTTGTGATTGGGCAGTTTTCTGGTGGCTCAGATACGTCAGAGGTAGCATTAGGGTGAGGGCATCATATCAGGAAAGAGGGCACACATCAGCATGATGGTTTGCGCACGATCAGAGACCAACTGCACATTAATGGAGTGGTAGCTCTTCTAGTTGGCATTGGCACGACCACATGTGTGCAGTCATTGGCTCCTGGAGCACTGGGAGTCCCACCACCCTGCAAAAGCAATGGACATTCACATCCTGCTCCTCTCTACTTGAAAAGAAAATGATGAACCTGCCTCTCAGGCCTTTTGACACTTCTTGGATGCAACAATGGTCTGACACCCAGGGGGTCGTTCACAACATTGTCGGCTTCTGCCTGAAAAGATCCAGTTGTGTAGAAGTTGAAAGTGACAGTGACCTCAATGGCCCCCTATGACAACAGTCTTGTTCTGGTGTGAGACTGTGGGGCCTGATAAAGGTGCTAGTACAGATCCGTAACCACTTTCTCAACACATCTCAACCATGTCATGTCAAATAAGGTGGAGGTAAAGTGAAACATTTCCTCAAATTCCATTGTACATTTCCTCAAATTCCATTGTGGGTTGGAGGGGTGGGGTTTTTGTCGAGACTCCCCCCCTCCAACACTCTGCAAAGTTCCCCCACACACATTCTGTTGCACTGTCAATACAGAGGCATTGCATCTGTAGTCCCCATATCTGTTGCACTGTGTGTGTGTGAACAAGTCACCAAATACTCCACACATTCCACAAGAATGCTGATATCCTCCCTGCCAAATCCAGTAACTCACCACAACACCTGTAGTTCTCAGCACTTCCACTAATTTTGCAGCAGCAGAGTTAAGTCACATCACAACTGCTGGTTAGAGAACCATGTTTGTTAGAAATCTGTTACATGGCCTAGCGTCGTTACCATAGGGGTTTGCTGCATCAAAATGATCCAGTTCTCGAAAGAAATGTGTATCAAATCAGTGAAAGAAGCCTTTGTCACCATGACCTGGCCACATTGAAAACTTCTGGGACATGCACATCAGCCACCTGCACTGGTACAATTCCCAGCAGGGGATATCATATGACCTGTATCCAAGTGGCTGGAAGTGATACACATGCAATTTTCTGACATTAGGCTTCAGCATGATGAAGCTCACTTCCGTGCCTCTGCTTCTCAAGAAAGGGTATTTACAACATTGGCTGCACTTCAATACAATTCATCATGCGCAAACTGTTTTGAGACATTTATAAGATACTGTATGGTTGCAAATTATTTTATAGTTTCTTCTTTTCCAATAAATGAAGGTCTTTAGGGTTTTCCTCTTATGTAAGATCAGACCACAGTTCTAGAATTGTTGCAGTCGTCTGGAATGATTGTACAGTACAGTTAATAATTAATTTTTTCCAACCTGTAAATGCAAGTTCCAAAGGGGACCCTGTCCTATTTTTGCTTTATTTTGTTCCATCTTGTTTGGTCTCCCCAAATCCTGTGCTGTTCTTATGCTCTCTGGGCTAACATTTGATTGAATGCAGGAGTGTGATGGAATACTCCCCATTTGCCTGGATGGGTGCCGCTCCAAAAACACTCAAGAAGCTTGATGCCATCCAGGGCAAAGCAGCCCACTTGATGGGCACCCCATCCACAAGCATCCAACTCCCTTCATCACTGGCGCTCAGTAGCAGCGGTTTGTACTGCTTGCAAGATGCACCGCAGCACTTCACCAACCACTCCTTGGACTGCACCTTTCAAACCCATGACCACTTCCATCTTGCAGAACAAGGGCAGTAGATATGTGGGAACACCCCCACCCTCAAGTTCTCCTCCAAGTCATTCACCATTCTGAACTGAAAACAAATCACGTTTCTTTCACTGTCCTTGGTCAAAATCCTGGAGTCCCTCAATAAGGGTCTTGTGGGTCTATCTACAGCAGAGGTTCAAAAAAACAAATAACCACCAGCTTCTCATGGGCAATAAATGCTGGCCAGCCAGCAGTACTCACTTTCCACAAGAGAATAAAAAAAATATACTGAAATAGTACATATAGACCATTCAAAATGTATTCCCTTTCTTGTTTCTGGTGGACATCTTTAGCGGGAAACTTTGTTGTGGATCAATTTTGAGGATAACTAATGTCCCACTGGTGCAGTCCAATGTTTTACCAATGGCTGGTGCCATGATCAGTGATTGTCTCGCTTTGGAAATGCGCAAGTAATTACCAGTTTGTACAAACCGTTGCAAATATTGTTAAAAAGTCAATTGTGTCCTTTTCCCATTCAGATCGATATTAAAATTGTTGAATTTAGGTATAAATGGGAAAACAAAATCAATTCTTCAAGTTGCATTGTTAACTGGGGAGATATCATGACATCCAAAATTAATTTTCAGTCCCTAATCAAAAACGTAAGAGATAAATTAGCCATAATTTTCAATACTATCCAATATTTTCGTTATGAAAGATGACATGTTATTGGGTAGTGTTGAAAATCTTGAAAATTACTGACAATTGGGTTCTCTTTGATTGATGTTAAAAGCTAAGTGTATTGATTGTTTGCAGTTGAATTGAAATGAGTCTGGTAAACTCAGTGTGGATATAATTCCAGCATTATTGATGACACCCATGGATCTTCACAATTGAAATGAACAGGGAGGGAATGGCAAGGACTCATTGCAGAGGAGAAATCAAAGGTTCACATCAAGATTAGTTCTATTCATGTTACCTCAATGTTACTTTCTTAGTGACTGCAGCTTCACATTGTAGGCATAATTCCAACATAAATTAGAGACAGGAGCTAGATTAAGGGTGGTGCATGACTGCTCTAGGTGGAAGTGGTGACATATATTAAATTCATCCATGGGATGTGAGTATTACTGCATAGTCCAGCACTTATTGCCCATTCCTAATCACTGTAGAGAAGATGGTAATGAATCACCTTCTTGAAGTGCTTTTATGGTGGGGCAGTGGTGTCATGGTAATGTCATTGGACTATTAACCCAGAAAGCCAAGCCTGCACTTTTGTCTGAGGATGGATGCAAACAATTCAGCTTTGCCTTTTGCCTGTGCTGGGTTCCTCCATTGTTCAGGGTGGAGAATTTGGGGAGCCTCCACTTCCTTGTTATTTTTATTGTCCAACACCATTCATGACTGGATGTGGCAGATTCCAGAGGTTAGATCAATGGTTTGTGGGATTACCTAGCGTTGTCAGTTGTCAACTTCCTCTGCTGTTTGGCATGTAAGTATTCCTGTGTTGTAACTTCATCAGATTGACATCTCAATTTTAAGTGTGCCTGTGCTGCTTTGAACCAGGCTGGATCTACCAGCTCAATTGTCATGGTAGAGTGGGGGATATATCAATCCATGAGGTTACAGATTGTAGTTAAAACAATTCTGTTGATGGCCCACACAGCTGCCTAATTTTGAGTTGTTAGATGTGTTCGAAGTCTGTTCCATTTAATGGTGTCAATAGTAGTCATGATTTGGAGATGCCGGTGTTGGACTGGGGTGTACAAAGTTAAAAATCACACAACACCAGGTTATAGTCCAACAGGTTTAATTGGAAGCGCTAGCTTTCGGAGCGCCGCTCCTTCATCAGATGATAGTGGAGGACACAATTCTAAGGCACAGAATTTATAGCAAAAATTTACAGTGTGATGTAATTGAAATTACACATTGAAAAATACCTTGATTGTCTGTTGAGTCTTTCATCTGTTCAAATACCATGATAGCTAACCTGAGAATGCAACTTTTAAAAAAAGGTTTTGTGATTTACACATGAAAGAAGTGAAACTATCATGGTATTCGAACAGATGAAAGACTCAACAGACAATCAAGGTATTTTTCAATGTATAATTTCAGTGACATCACACTGTAAACCTTTGCTATAAATTCTGTGCCTTAGAATTGTGTCCTCCACAATCACCTGATGAAGGAGCGGCACTCTGAAAGCTAGTGTTTCCAATTAAACCTGTTGGACTATAACCTGGTGTTGTGTGATTTTTAACCTTGTTCCATTTAACACAGTGATAATGCCACACAACACAATGGAGGATACTCTCAATGTGAAGACAGGACTTTGTTTCCACAAGGAATGTGTGGTCATCACTCCTATCAATATTGTTA
Organism: Chiloscyllium plagiosum; assembly: GCF_004010195.1. Lineage (NCBI taxonomy): Eukaryota > Metazoa > Chordata > Chondrichthyes > Orectolobiformes > Hemiscylliidae > Chiloscyllium > Chiloscyllium plagiosum. The sequence continues at coordinate 34,495,696 of NC_057738.1, forward strand.
TGGATAGATGCACATACAACAGGTGGGAACAATGTCAAGACGACTTTTGCTTCTTGTTGGTATCTGGCCAACTGGTGCAGACCCAATCTTGCCGCTATGTCCAGACAGCCCACTCTGTATTAGTGTTACTGAGCCACTCCCGGTGATGGCATGGATCAGCAGAATGGCCTCTCCAATAAAATTGCCTTTTGTTACAGAAATACAGAGAGAAATTTGCTGCAGACTCACAGATATATAGTAGCGCCTCGACATACGAATGACCCCGTTCATGAACAAATCGGTTTACAAACAGGATTGTACGTAAAATTTTGCTTCAACATACGTACGAAATTCAAGGTACGAACGAAGGTGAACATTTTATATGACAATGTGATGTCCCATTTTCGGAAAATTCTGCAACAAAGAAAAAAACAAGTTTCTCTGGATCATTTTCTTGTGGCATCACCAACCTCCAAGAGACAAAAAAGAGAAAATACTCCGGAAATATCCGAACAATGGGAAAATTGATTCAGTTCGCAAATTTTTCGGTTTGCGAACTGGGTCCCAGAACGGATTGAGTTCGTAAGTCGAGGCGCTATTGTAAATATCAAGTGCCAAGAAACGCAATCTAATGGATACAATGTACGATCATAATTTGGTGGAATCAAATGTCTCGCGTTGGATAGATAGTGGTGGAAGTGTGGTAGCCAATGCAGGAATGTCAAGGAGGTTCTCAGAATGGAGGATTCTTCTCCCAGGCATCACTGTTAGTAACCCAGAGAAAAATACTTTGCATTCATATTTTATATTTGTGCATTTCCAATTCTTGAAGCTCAGAGAAGAGCCTGACTTGTAACTAGGGAATTTACAGAAATACATAATTCAAGTTATCTGTTCCATATTCCAAATGCAATCCTCCTTTCCTCAACCTTAATATGATCTCTTCCACAAATCCGCGACTTGATGGAGTATGCCTCTACCCAGAAATCATTGTATGACTGAATACACTCTATCCATTTTGGAGGAACTGTCAATGCAGCATGCTCTGCATAAATGCAGTCAACGTGTATTAACTTAATGATTTTATGAAAAATTTCACAAATTTAGTGAACAAATGGCTTTGTTTAAACTATAAGATTACATGTAGCAATCTGTTAGAATTATATTGGTGAACTATTTAATAAGTATCACAGACTTCTCACTACACAAGGATGTATGGTAGTAAAACAACAATTTACATTTATATAGCACCGCTAAAGGAATAAACTGTCCCGAGGTGCTTCACAACAATGACTATGAAAGAAACTTTAGCACTGAGCCACACCATAATGAGTATAGGATTTTTTTTTTACCAATTGACAGAAAATGCAAAGTCAGTTGTATATCAAAACAAAAAATCCACTGAATATTGCTTAAACATAATTTCACAGGAATCTGTTACATTTCAAGACAGAGAATTTGAGAATTGTAGAGGAGAATTTAAATTTACTCTTGGGAAAAGGGAAGCAATGGTTTACTTCAACAGACTACTAATAACTTCAATAGGCAAATTGGCAGTCATTTAAGAAATGTCAGACTGCTGCTTTGAGTGCTGTGATATCTGAATGATAAAGCTGACTGACTGTCTCTTTTCCTGAGCCATTTTCTGCCTCACGGTGATTGACTTTGAGAGGTTGCTGTGGAAGAGAAAACTCCATCTTTGCAGGCGAGGAGCTGTCAAACTTTGATTGGCATTTTATTGGGATGTGTTCCGCTTTTAGAAATTGTGATGTTGATCTTGCCACTTTTACATTATTTCAATGATAACAGATACAACCTGTAAAAGCACTCATTTTGTACTTCTCAAGAGGTTTGCTGACTGTTTAACTATTAAAGCAGTGGCAAAGGACATTAATCCTTCTCCAGGCAGTAAGTTAAGCTCAGCAATGAAATTGCCCACATAAAAGCAGAACGTTCTGGAAACCAGGAAAGAGCTGCTGTACTATCCCAGTAACCTTTCTTTTGGAATTAGAAGTGATTGAGAGTTGAACCATTTCTAAGAAAGTGCAGGAATAGGAAAATGCAGACAGTCAATGAACAACAGGGATAAGTCTGTGATAAATTGGTCAGGTAGGAGCAATTTATTGACAAAAGTGATGATAGCCCAAGCTGAAAAGAAATATTAATGAGACAAGTATTAAACACTTGTGGATAGATGAGGGACTTCAATTGTGTGGAGAACTGAGAGAATCTGGGATCATTCTTCTAACAGCAGAGTAAGGTAAATGAAGTATTCAAAATGTAGAATGTTTTTAATAAAGTAAATATGGAGAAATTGTTTTCAGTGGTAGACGTTTTGCTGATTAGAGGACATGGACTTAAAACAACAAGCAACCAAAATAGGATGCAACTGTGATCTCTAACCTTGTTATAAAAACAGAAATTGCTGGAAAAGCTCAGCGGATCTGGCAGCAGCTATGGAAAGAAATCAGACTTAATGTTTTGGGTCGAGTGACCCTTCCTCCACACTGATGGTACCAAGGAATTCCTTGTTTGTTTTGACTCTTAACAGATAAAGGAAACTGAGTCTTTATGCAATGACTGAAACTGAATTTGGAAACCAAAATTTCTTGGGGAGACTGAAACTGGTTGAACCCGGATAATGGAACTTTCTGAATTCAGTTAGTGTTCGCAGTGTTACGGTACAGGCAGAAGAAGATCAAGGTTGGATCGAGGCACCGGGGGTAGACAAATACGCGGTTGTTTCAGATGCTTCTGCTACTTGAAGGTAACATGAGTGTATCTAATGCCACCCAGACCATTATTTGCAGAATTAAGGAAGTTCTGCAAAAGAACACCAGCTTGGTAAAGACTATGCCAATGAGACTGAAGTTGTCAGCTGGAGAACAGTCTAAATTCTGGAAAAATGGGAGCTAGAACTCTTCAAGACAAGGTCAAAATGATAGATTGATGACATGCATGCTGAGTGGACTGCTGTGTAAATCTATGAAATCTGTCATTGTTCGATATGCCATTTAACATGGGATTTAAAGTTTATAATCCATTGTAGTTTGTTGTTTAATTCATGTTTATGTTGTAGCCAGTGGGCATAAAGTGAAATCCCTTAAAAATATTGCATTCTCCTCAATATTTTCATGTTTAAATTCTGTTCCTTTTATGGCCTAGGCTGATCACATGATCACACTTCCAGAAGCTTTTGAGCTCCCGGCATTGCATAGGATTTGGAATTGATCTCTTCGAAGTATGGTGGAGACAGATACAGTGGCGTAACAAAGCAACCGCCCGCCCCACCCCAATTTTGACTGTTTTGCTAATAACCCTTATCTTCGATTTCATCCTAAAATTATTTTGCTGTAGGTTTGCTTCAAAGATTGAAATCTGAACATCAGGGTGTGTGGAATGGGGAGATAGGTAAATCAAACAATGCCACACTGTCTTATACTGAAGCTGGGAAAAACATTCATAATTGAAATTCACTCCCATTCTTCCTTCGTTTAACGTGTTGAATTGTGGTTTGATTGTTCAGTAAAAGTTGCAGGAAGTGAAATCTTGTCCATTAGGTTTTCACCGGGCTGGTTTTGGAAGTTTGGATCTTTCATGTTATTTGATCATAACAGAAGCAACATGAGGAAAAGCCTCCATTAGCAGCAAATGGTTAGGATTTGGAAATGATCACTTCGGAGTGTGGTGGAGACAGATACAATCATGGCTTAAAAAGGGCATTAAATAATTGAGTGGGCTTCAATTCCTGTCCATGAGGCAGTCTGGAGAGAGAGTCCGAGGAAGGAGGGCGGGCAGAGCAAATAGCCTCAACTGCTTGCTGCCAGTAATCATCCAACTTTGAATTGTGGATACTAAAAGAGTCCCCTATTCAATTGCTGATAGATGGTTTGTTATCTGATTTCAGCCCTGATGGTGATCAGGCCACCATAGTTAGTTTCAAGACTCTTGGTATAGGGATCGTACAATCCCTACAGTATGGAAGCAGACCGTTCAACCCATCACCGACTCTCTAAAGAGCATCCTACTCAGACCCATCTAAAACTTTGCATTTCCTATGGCTAATCCACTTTTGAACTGTGGGAGAAGGAAACTCACACAGAGAATGAGCAAACTCCAAATGGACAGTTGCCCGAGGCTGGAATTGAACCTGGGTCCCTGGCACAGTGAAGCAGCTGTGCTAGTCACTGAACTACCATGACACTCATGGGGGAGTTAGCCACAGAACCCAGACCTGAGTTCTACCCAAGCTCCTGCTCTGAGCCTGCATAAGGACAAGTTGTAACTTGATTCTGACAAACCTTACGATTACATTGATGCTGAAGTGCCGAATGCATTCCAATTTTTGTTCATTCATGGGATGTAGGCATCACTATCATCATTTATTGCCCATCCAAAATTGAAGTCAAGAGTCAACCATTCTGTAGGTCTGGAGTCACATGCAGGTAAGGGCAGTTAAAAAAGTTTTCTAAAAAGCATAGTGAACCAGATGGGCTTTCCAAATATCAACAATGGGTTCCATCAGCATCATCAGTCTCTCAATTCCAGATTTTTAAAAGCAAATTTTTTGTTGAATACGAATACTATGGCAGAATTTGAACTCAGGCCCCCAGAACATTACCTAGGTCTTGGGTTAAAAAGAAATTAGCAATTATACCACAAGGCTATCACCTCCCCAGTCAAATAAGCTTCACCAGTTATATCAGGCTTTGTACATTCCAACCAGTGATCTTTAAAAGGACAACACTTGAATACACTGAAAATGGAAATAAAGGAATTTTCAGTTTTGTTTTATGTTGGTCAGAAGGAGGAGGCCTCCTCCTGGATCCACCTTGAAAATCTTCATCCTGATACCACTGCCTTCATATAACACAGGGTCCTGTGGCTCGCCCACTGGGATTGCAGTGGGCGAGCCTCGGGACCCTGTGTTATTCTGCCTCCCCGCCAGACATGGGTGCCTTTTTGGATCCTATAGCAATATGGCAGCATTTAAAGGAGCCCAATGTCATATTAGTCAGAACAACAACAGCCCAAGCAGTCTCTCCAAAACCGTTGCAACTGTTTGCATTGCAAGTTGACTTTCTTCTTCAATGTCTTTATGTCTTGAGGTCAGAGGATGGACAAAACTGACAGAAAAATTGAGGAGGGCTTCAACACCGATCAGCTGCAATGCATTGCATTGTGCTGAGATAATAAAGCATCTTTATTTTATTCATTCATGGGACATGCGTGTTATCAGTAGATCCAGCATTTATGGCCCTTCTGAAGATAGTGGTGAGTTGTCTCCTTGAGCTGCTGCATTTAATGGAGGGACTCCCAGTGTACTAGGGAGTGTTTGACCCAGTGAAGAAATGGCTATACAATTCCAAGTCAGGATGGCCTGCAGCTTGATGGTGGTGTTCCCACATATCTGCAGTCTTCATCTTTCTGGATGGTAGTGGTCATGGACAGCGATCCTGCTCATTTTATTTTCTTCTGTGCAGACCTCCAAGCACTGGAAGTCAGTGCTGCAAACAGCTTTGGTACACCATTTGTTGTGTGCAGATCCTCAGGCAAGCTACTCCTAGAGTCATAGAGTCATAGAGATGTACAGCATGGAAACAGACCGTTCGGTCCAACCCGTCCATGCCGACCAGATATCCCAACCCAATCTAGCCCCATCTGGCAGCACCTGGCCCATATTTCCACTGTTTCCGCTGATGGGTGAGTGCCGAACCAGAGGACACAGCTTAAAAATACAGGGTAGACGACTTAGGACAGAGATGAGGAGAAACTTCTTCACCCAGAGAGTGGTGGCTGTGTGGAATGCTCTGCCCCAGAGGGCAGTGGAGGCCCAGTCTCTGGATTCATTTAAGAAAGAGTTGGATAGAGCTCTCAAGGATTGTGGAATCAAGGTTATGGAGATAAAGCAGGAACAGGATACTGATTAAGGATGATTAGCCATGATCATATTGAATGGTGGTGCAGGCTCGAAGGGCAGAATGGCCTACTCCTGCACCTATTGTCTATTGTCTATTGTCATATCCCTCCAAACCCTTCCTATTCATATACCCATCCAAATGCCTCTTAAATGTTGCAATTGTACCATGCTCCACCACTTCCTCTGGCAGCTCATTCTATGCACGTATCACCCTCTGTGTGAAAACGTTGCCCCTTTTATATCTTTCCCCTCTCACCCTAAACCTATGCCCTCTAGTTCTGGACTCGCCGACCCCAGGGAAAAGACTTTGTCTATTTATCCTATCCATGCTCCTCATAATTTTGTAAACCTCTATGAGGTTACCCCTCAGCCTCTGATGCTCCAGGGAAAACAGCCCCAACCTATTCAGCCTCTCCCTATAGCTGAAATCCTCCAACCCTGGCAACATCCTTGTAAATCTTTTCTGAACCCTTTCAAGTTTCACAACATCTTTCCGATAGGAAGGAGAGCAGAATTGCACGCAATATTCCAACAGTGGCCTAACCAATGTCGTGTACAGCTGCAACATGACCTTCCAACTCCTGTACTGTGCATAACCATGCAGCTTAGAGGAAACATTGTCATGGCTTTAGAAGGTGCTGTCTAAGGTGCCTCAGTGGATTTCTGAAGTGCACCTTGTATATGATACACACTTGCTGCTACTGTATGTCAGTGGTGAATACTTGTGGAAAATTATAAAACGTTGGAGCAGAAGTACACCTTCAGGCCATCAAGTCTGGTCTGTCTTTCAATTAGTTCATGGCTGATCTGATAACCCTCAACTCCGCTTTCCTGCCTTGTCCCCATAACCCTTGATTCCCTTACTGATCCAAAATCTGTCTGTCTCAGCACTGAATACACAAAATGACCCAGCCTTGACAAACCTTTGCAGTAAACAATTCCACAGATTCACTAGCCTCTGAGAGAAAACATTCTTCCTTATCTCCAACTTAGAAGCATGACCATAAACTCTGAGGTTTTGTCCTCTGCTTCTAGACTTTCCCAAAGGGGAAACCTCTCTGTATCTACCTTGTCAAGCCCTTTAAGAATCTTATATAGGTCAATGAGATCTACTCCCATTCTTCTGAATTCAAATATATAATGCCAACCAAGTGGGTTGCTTTGTCCTGGACGGCAATAAGCTTCTTGAATGTTGTTGCAACCGTCCAGGCAAACTGACTTGTGCCTTAAAGATGATGGACAGGCTTTGAGGAGTCAGAAACCAATTAACTCTGTGCAAGATTCATAGCCTACAGCCTGGTCTTGTAGCCACAGTATTTCTATGGCTAGCTCAGTTATGTTTCTGGTCTATGGTAACCCCCAAGGGATGCTGGTAGTAAAGATCATGTCACTGATGAAGTTTTGACCCAAGTAATCAATCTTCTCGTCCAACAAAGGGGGCACCAAGGCAATTATAGTACAAGATGAACAAATTGAGAGTCTACCCATTTTTCACCTTCTTAGCAGATTTTCCCTGTCATAGTATTTTTCCTTACTCTCAGAAGTGATTGACTCCTCAACAGCATTGTCCCCAAGTAAGCTTTGATCACATCGAAGCCCGCTGGTGAAATTTAAAAGGGCAATCAAGTGGCTGGAATATCACAACTGAGCACAGACCTATTCTCTCCATCTATCAGTATTCATATGGTCAAGTTGTAGGTCTGAATGAAAATTTCCATTCTGTAATGCAGGTTGACAAAGCTAATTGTGTTTCCTCTACCATCCAACATTAACTAACACAGTGCAATTGATGTGGGAACAATTCACTGAGAACTGCTTGAGGCATGACAGCGAATCTACAGAGGTAATCTGAACCCAGAATATCAGCTTCAGTTATAGAACTGAAAATGTTCCTGTTCAGTTTAAATTCATTGAATACAACTGATAACCTTCAAAGTAAGTATGTATGTGGCATCTTGTGCACTAAGATAGATTTTCAAGCCAATTATTTAACACAAAACTGATTGGTCACTATTATTGGCACAATGCTGCACACCAACAGATGGACCAAGACAGTTCAATGGCAAGTCCTTTCAAGTATCACTGAAAAAGAAAGCTCTGATCAAACACTGCTTCGTAGCAAGCATGCCCTGTCTTTGAAGTGACCTGCTAAAGTCTAACCCTGTCACTTGACTGTAAAGTTTTTGACATCATCACCCTCCTTTTGTGCTGCTTGTATGCTGCAGTGAGGGAACTGCTGATTTCTTATGGAAGCAGTGGGGATAAAGAAATTAAAAGATGTAGCCACTTCTTTCTACACACTAAAAAAGAGTGCTCACAAAATGTCCTGAAGAAAGAACATTACAACAGGAAGACGCTAGAAGATACTGAAGGATTATTTGAATAGGAATGAGAAGAAATAGATACAAATGTTGCTGGAAATTTGTCAGTGTGAGATCTGATGGAAGTTTAGTTCTATTCTTTGCAAGCTTTTGTTGTTAAATACATACTTCTTAATGTATGATTTATAAAAAAGAGCAGGTGATTTTGTAAATGACAAAATGTGACTGAGGCATCACTCAGTTTTGTCTATTTCTGTCCCTGTTCTAAAGGTGGTGAAACATCAATTCAATGTGGTCAAAATAATGGACTGACTTCAGAATACCTGCACTGTGTGCTGGTCTGAGACCCCATGTGGGACTCTTTATCAGTTGGTGAGCCCATTTTGTCTGAATTTTAGGTGGGTGTTAATTTCCTTATTTCGTCTCAGGATCTGAGCAGCGCTGGCAAGGCTGCATTCATCGCCCTTCCTTATTTTCCCTGAGATGGTGGCAAGGGAATTCCTTAAACTGCTGCAGGAATGCTGTGAATGGAGAATATTGTCAGGCAATCTACCTGAAAAGTTAGCTGAGTCATTCAGTTCAAATACAAACATGAAGCAAGGGGTTGCCTCAATCCAAAACCCACCCCATCACACAGAATTAAAAATGGCCCTGATGTCTGATTTGTTCAAACATGTGTCCACATTATTCTTTTGCGTTGATTAATTATTGAAAATCACAAAGATGTGGTTACTATTTCAGAAGGACTGAATAGTTTTCACTTGTCAAATATTTCAATTTGGTTGGAGCCTATGAAGACAAGATAGACAACAGGGTACCAAGAAGTGGAGTAGAGTCATTACACCAAATCATCCAGTCTCAGGATCATTGGAGACTGGGCATGTGAACCAAAACCATATTAAGATATCCTGGCATGGCAATGTCTGTTACCTGGGAGGTTTCAGCTTCCGATAGGCTATTTCCCTGGCACTGCCCCATGAATGGTGATGAATCTGATTCAGAAGGTTCCACTACACTTAGCTTAGTACTTACTTGGAAAACATTAGGCAGTTTAACACATAGGCTACACAACTCATCCTCACATCCCACAAACTGGGCCATTCTGAGTAGACCCCCAAACCCAACCATAAACTGACTACCTTCTTATCTGACCATGCATTCCCTTCTGACCTGAACACCCTTCTGCCCATTTGACTACCCCAAACCAACCATGTCCTAGCCAATTAACTACTCCGCAACCACCCAAATAACCCTCAGTTCCTCCCCCGAATTATCTTGTCTTCATAGGCTCCAACCAAATTGAAATATTTGACAAGTGAAAACTATTAAGTCTTTCTGAAATAATAGCTGATTGTCTTCATGATTACCAACACCCCCCCAGCCCCTGACCACCCAACTACGGCCCCCCGACATGACCTGACTACCTTCTGACTACTCTTCCAAGCTGAGCTGATGTCTCCCTGATGACCTGAATGCCCTAAGCACACTACCCGCTGATTCACCTACTCACCTCACTCATTCACCTACCTCACCCACTTACCAATCTTTCAAGCATCCAATCACGAATATTCAAACTGGACGTTTAATCTTACAATATGATAGGCAGTGACATGAAAAGGGAGACACATCTTCTCTTTCTGACTCTGTTCTGATTATGTTCCTTGATGGACACTGCACTATGCATTTCTGTGGAAGCTAAGCTTGAAAGATACAGTAGAAGTGTATAGCAGTGTGAAGTTGGGGAAATGTTCGATCATTTGATTTGATTTATTACTGTCTCATGTACCGAGATACAGTGAAAAGTATTGTTTTGCAAACTGACCAGATAAACCATACCTTATGTAAATATATCAGGGTAATAGAACAGAATGCAGAATATAGTGTTACAGCTACAGAGAAGGTGCAGAAAAGATCAACTCAAATATATAGAAGTCCATTCAGAAGTCTGGTAACAACACGGAAGAAGCTGTTCTTGAACCTGTTAGTCATATTTTCAAACTGTTGTATCTTCTACGCGATGGAAGAGTGTGGAGTGTAACTGGATGTCTTTGATAATGCTTTCCCAAGGTAGCAGGGGTTCAGACAGAGTCAATGGGTGGAAGGCTGATTTTCGTGATGCACTCACGACTCTCTGTAATTTCTTGCGGTCTTGGACAGAGTAGTTGCCATACCAACCCATGATGCATCTGGATAGGATGCTCTTTATGGAACATCTAGAAAAATTAGTAAGAGTAATCCATGCCGAATTTCCTTATGCTCTTCAGGAAGTAAAGGTGTCGATGTGCTTTCTTGACTGTGACATCCACATGCATAGACCAAGACAGATCATTGGTAATGTTTACTCCTAAGAACTTGAAGCTCTCCACCATCTCCACCTCAGCACCATTGATACAGGCAGGGGCATGTCCTCAACTCCACATCCTGAAGTTGATGACCAGCTCCCTCCTTTTGTTGGCATGGAATGTGTTTGCCTCATTGGGGAGAGATGCATTGCTATCAACAATACTACTCAACTTTGCTTTGTAATCTGTTATATCCTGATAGTCTTGTCACAGTCGACATGTATTTGTGTGGTTATTCTGGGGCTCTCGTTTAGTCTGCTATTGTCTCTTGGCATTCCTGATGGCTTAGTGAATATCACAGCTAGGTTTCCTGTATAGATCAGGGTCACCTGACTTGAATGCCTCAGACCTGGACTATAGTAGGGAGTGTTCAACGATGGTTTCTGGTTAGGGAACCCTTAGGTGAACTCCTTTGGCATGCACTTGCCAGTGAAGTCTGTAACAATAATAGCATACTCATTTCGGTTGGCTGCTGGGTTCTTGAAGGTGGACTAGTCCACCAACTGCAAAATACTTGGTCGACCTTAACCTTTAATTAAAGGAATCAACATGGTTTTATTAAGAGTTATGAACTTTTTTTATATTAATCAAACTCTTAGCCAAGTTGAACAATTGCTCTGAAAATATACAATGTGATACTTCAGCTAAAACCTGTTCTGTTATTATAGTAAAAGCTTGTTGGCAATTTAGACTGAAAACAAGATTTAATGGAGAGCTCTTCATCCATTATTAGAGATAAAAAGTATCTTGCAATCAAACCAATCCCTGAACTAATTGCAAAAGGGCTCTCTTTATTAAGCATTAATATTTTACCAGATATTTGGGCTTTTGAAAACATTTGGAGGGTGTAAGGAAAGCTGGCTCACTCCTAGAGTAGACTAAAATATAAAGATTAAATAACTAAAGTATGAAAAATGCTGACCCAAAACTTAACAAGCTATTTATGAGTATTCACCTCATTGGACAGACTATGCTAACAAAGAGACACTGGAAGAAGATTGTATGTTTCTTAAAGACTCAGGGAGAATGATCCCCTCATGCCTGCATATACATAACAGTTAACTAAGTGTGAGCTACTGATTAAAGATAGAACACCGTATCAAAAGATTGTGAGTGCTGTATATCTGAAAGAACATTCTCACTCTGAACTTGACATCTATTGTGGGCGGCACGGTGGCACAGTGGTTAGCACTGTTGCCTCACAGCGCCAGAGATCCGGGTTCAATTCCCGCCTCAGGCGACTGACTGTGTGGAATTTGCACATTCTCCCCGTGTCTGGGTGGGTTTCCTCCGGGTGCTCTGGTTTCCTCCCACAGTCCAAAGATGTGCAGGGTCAGGTGAATTGGTTATGCTAAATTGCCCGTAGTGTTAGGTGCAGGGGTAAATGTAGGGGAATGGGTCTGAGTGGGTTGCGCTTCGGTGAGTCGGTGTGGACTTGTTGGGCCGAAGGGCCTGTTTCCACACTGTAAGTAATCTAATCTAAAAATAAGTTATAGGGCAAAGGCATCTGTACTCGGACAGGTCAGGGCTGTATCATTTGGAGGGGGTCCATCTGAACTATGCTGGGACTTGTATTTTGAGAATGGAATGTATGAATGAATGAATTGGCTTTATTGTCACATGTACTCAAATCAGTACAGTGAAATGATTATAAATCACCACTTATTGCACCATCTTAGGTACAAATGTACCTAAGTACAATCCTTAATTACAGAATAGAGAAATGAAGAAAAAAAAGTTACATTGAAACTGCACATAGTACGACCATAGGTCAGAAAAAGCAAGAAGTTGAAAAGGCAAACATCACAGTCTGTCTCCCAGAGCTCTATGCAGCAGATCAATGCAGGGGACCTCCACATGGTCTGACTGCTGACTGCTGCCATGCATCACGCTTGGCAGCTACCCCGGCTCCTGCACGAGAGTACTGACCCCACGCTCCCACACCAGGTTGCTACCAGCGCTCCACACTGGGCCATTGGCATTTCCCCGCTCTGGCTGCTGGTTACTGGCGTATGATTAGAGCAAGAGAAGGAGCTTAACGCATGTCAATGTTTCTACACTGCTGGTCAATTTAATGTTACTTAGCATTTAAGGCCAGAGCCCTGTTTTAATCACTGCATTGAAAACATGCTAAAAATAATCATTCACCATTACATTTTGACATTTGAAGTTAGTAAGGTCTTTTTAAACCTACCTGTCAAAAAAGAACCTGACTCCACTTTAGTTTCCCTCAAGGTCCATGAACTGACTTATTTTTGTATTGTTCCAACAGACTTCAGAAACCCATCTGGCTAAGTGTTCAGGGAATCAGGGAAAATTGTATTTTGAGCAGACATTCTAATGGTGACCCAGCGTCACTTTCAAAGTGTGGTCAGATTGCAACCATGTTTCCCGGCGCAGGGAAATAGCAAGTGGAAGGAAAGGCCTAACAAGTTTGAAATTGCAGCCCAGTATGCCTCCTGACACAGCTTTCTCAACTTTGGCAGAGGACTCTGTCCAAGACACAATGTCACTCTCCATAGAGGCTGCCTGGTCTGTTCGGCGTGTCCAGCATTTTATGTTCTTATTTCAAAACCATTGGTTCCTCTCCTATTCAAGAGGATGTTCTCCGGGAAGAAACCTACAAGAGACAAGAGAAAGATTTAAACAAGATAATATCTGCAAAAATCACTTTTTAAACCTATGGCCTGTAGATAACAGAAATTTTATTTGATGATTGCACTTCCTACAAGCAACCATTAAAGGTCTGTTGCTGATGGATTACTGTCAAATGGAATGTATACAGGGTTTAACTTACCAGTAAATACTTACTGCTAATGCACTTAAAACACTAATTGAGTCAATTGTTTGAAGATGGAACCCTTTTTTTAGTATTACAAAGCCTTTACAGCTAAGTGACACAGCCTTGCCAACACAGTGAGATTAAAGACTGTATGATGTTCATGCAAATCCTGTTCCATTTATAGTCAGAATGCTTCTGCCTGAAGAGAAACAGGAAGATAAATAATCCAGTTACAATATCTCACATTTGTTATCTGAAGCACAGTGATTTCTAGAAACCAGGCATTTTTTTAAGGTTGCCACATGCAATGAGTAAATTAATGGAGGATCTTATTGGGCTAGGTGCTGAGTTGGTGAGGTGCTGTACTGTCTAGTTATCGGCTTCACAGCTTAGTTCCTTCCCTGCATTCCAAGTGGTTGGAATGACCTTTGACTTGACCCAAGCTGGCCAACTATAACTGCCTGACCCAAAAACTGACCAAATCCAAAATCCAACATGGCCACTATCTTGAGGTGGCCATCTTCTGCCAGTGTACTTGCATCCCTTATTGGGAGCCAAAACCAAGTCTGTACTCAGGAAAACTGTGCTTTTCCAATTGTGCCAAAAAGGCAGCATATCAAGGAATGGAGCTCATCAGAAAGGTTACAAATGAGTTGTGGCAAGCACTCGTGGTGGTGTTGTTATATTGCCATCCTATCACTGTTTAAGCAATAGTAGTTGTAAACATTTTCATTTACTTTTAAAGCTACAAGGGCTAGGATTTTTCCACAGTCTTTGGGAACCTGGTGCTGGGACCATATGGGGATCATGAACTTGCACTTGAAAACATAGAATCCAGTTGAGGTATCTCCCTGAAGATGTCCTCAATCTGCGCTTGCTGTCTTATGAAGGGCAGCAGGTGGGTTCTTGATGCTGTTGGCCAAATCCAAGGGGCAGCAGTTCTGGAACCTCAGAAGACTAACATGGGAAAGGTGGGCATCTTTTGATGGGGCAGGTTAGAAAACGGCAAGAGTGTCTCAACATAGAGCTATCCTAGAAATGGATGCAAATTTCAGAGGACCACAATCTGGTAGGCACCTCAGAGCAGAGGGATTCCTTTCTGGTGAAAATGATTGGGCCATAGGTGCAGACTGTCCTGATGTGGCCTCCGACCTGCTGCAAGAAAACATTGTAATGACTAGAATTAGATTAGAATCCCTATAGTGTGGAAACAGGCCCTTTGGCCCAACAAGTTCACACCGACCCTCCAAAGAGTAACCCACCCAGACCCATTTCCCTCCTACTAATACACCTACACACTATGGGCAATTAAGCATGGCCAATTCACCCAACCTGTACATCTGTGGACTGTGGGGGGAAACCAGAGCACCCGGAGAAAATCCATCCAGACACAGGGAGAATGTGCAAACTCCACACAGTCACCCAAGGCTGGAATCAAAGCTAGGCCCCTGGCGATGTGAGGCAGCAGTGCTCACAACTGAGCCACCCCAATTCTTCAAATGTTTTAATAGAATCGATGGAGCTGAAACCATCACCACATTTGAAATGTCCATGGATGGAACAGAATGTCCTGAGAGCTGCTGACCTTGGGCAGGAATGTGGGATGAAGCTGGGGAGCTCTTCATCATCCAGCACAATAGCTGAATGGCCTCCCTCTGCATAGCTTTATTATGTTTCAAATAAGTGGCCTTTAACGTCATCTGAGATGTAGTTTGCACTAAAAGTAACACTCCCTCAGTACTACCCGAGAATGATGCCTTATAGTTTGTGCTGAAGATTGTCTTAAATCGCAATTTTCTAATTTGGGAGTAAAAGTTGGACAAATAAAAGCACTTTTTAGATTAGATTAGATTACAGTGTGGAAACAGGCCCTTTGGCCCAACAAGTCCACACCGACCCGCCGAAGCGAAATCCACCCATACCCCTACATTTACCCCTTACCTAACGCTACGGGCAATTTAGTATGGCCAATTCACCTAACCCTGCACATCTTTGGACTGTGGGAGGAAACCGGAGCACCCGGAGGAAACCCACGCAGACACGGGGAGAACGTGCAAACTCCACACAGTCAGTCGCCTGAGGCGGGAATTGAACCCGGATCTCTGGCGCTGTGAGGCAGCAGTGCTAACCACTGTGCCACCGTGCCGCCCACTTCTGAGGAGTGAATCATTTGAACACCAAAAGCAGTTACTGAACCGATACAGATTTTAACATACTTTCACATGGACATATCCAGTTTCAAAAATGAATAAAAAGTGTTGAATATTTGGAAACCAATGGATGAGAGATACGTCGATGCAAAGTGGAACGGTGTGAATTTAAACAAATGAATTACTCACATATACACAATGTGATTAGTCTAAGGAGAAGGAAAACATATTGGAAGGTCAGGCAACCTATGAGGTTCAAGAACAACACAGCTAAAGGCCTGACAGGAGGTTAGGGGAAACTGCCCTGAACTGGCAAAGAAACCCAGTTTTGGGGGAGAAAGGGGAAGAGGTAATAACAATAATTTAAGAAATAACCACAAGCTTTTTTCAATTAATACAATTCAGGAATTTATAAGGATTTCATGGCATTGTTCACTGAATAGTATACAAGGCACAATTTATATGGAAGGGTACCTCCATTATTTTACACATGAGCAATAGCTTTCCTCTGATGATCTTTCCATCAGCTACAAATAGAACAACCTTTCTCCTAACCTCTTATCTTTCCTTAGCTTGTAATTTCTCATTCTTCCTGTTTGTCAACAGGTTGTAGAGTTATTTAATTACTAGTAATTATTGTGGACAATTTCCTTTAGATAGCCTTCTCTGAGCGCTTCCCATCTAGATTTACATTCCCTTCCAAGGGTCTTTCACTGCTTGTACACATTTAAGGTCGGTTTTCATCTGGGTCTCTTCCAGCAAAACAATTACTGACTCCTGCCAAGAGGCAAATGCAGCAGAAGATTAGTCTATTACCAGAATAAAACTCAATAACAGCAACCACTTTATTGCTGTACCACAGACCACATCCTCAGATCAAGTTTCGAACTTGAAAAGTTTGCAAGGGCTCCATTTTAGTCAATTCCTCGACAAGGAACTTCCATTCCAAAGCAGTTCCAGAGCAATAAAGTGTCGACTGGCCCTGAGCCCCACATCAACACTTTTGCTATTATATTCTTGTATTCCACATTTAATCTTCAGTTATCCTTTCCCATCCAGATGTTTACACTTTTATCCACCATACTTTATCTATTGGTATATTCTGAGGAAGGCTTTATGAGGTGTTGCCTATAGATAAGCAGCAGATAAAACCACTCTCATGACTTTTGACTTAGTTTCTCTCCCTCAGTTTCTCTCCTCTTCTGACAATATTGAATCAAGCTGATGGATGGTTTCAGTGGGTGTCAGCAGTATAAGTAGTCTCATATGCAAAGACCAAGGCAGTCAGGGCTGCGAGAGGTCTATTGGACAATAGGAAAAATTGCAGTAATGTCTTAAACAAAGTCCACACATCTGGACTTTTCAAAAAGGTCCTACCTAAAAGTAATGAGGAGTAGGTGAATTCAACATCCACTCTTGCAATTGATTTTTGTCAAGAATCATAATCTCTTCTGATGTTAGCCAAATCCACACAAGCCAATTATTTTACCTGGTGCTTTTGTGGTTTTAAATCCAAATTAATGCAAATTGAATTTCACTGTCTGTAAGAGTGGTGGGAAATCATTTTACCCAAAGATAATACGACCCACAAATCTATTCATGCCCTGGGATTGGGTCCACCAATTTTGTTTGTTAATGGAGGTACATCAAACAGGTCAGTTCCAAAGATGAGTTTTATTGGATTCAAAACAGTAATTCTAAGCTGAATTTTACACTTTCTTGGTTAAATCCAAGTTGTATCCAACTTTTGGAGGGATTTCCGCTGTGAACCTTCAGAGGTTCTTTTCATCACATCTTACCAAATGCTCCTCAATACCTATCTAGCCCACTACTATGGAATCTGTCATATCCAATCCTGGCTCCATTTTACCATGTGCCAGCCCTAGGGCCACTCATCATTCAGCAGATATTCACCAAAAGATTAACGTTCCTTATATCTAAGCCATCTTTAAAAGGCCACTGTGGACCCAAACGAGCACTGGCATTCTGAAGCTGCCATGCAGAGACAGGTTTTGAATGTATTGGAAAAAAGAGAAAGATGACTCCACGATTCTTCAGTGGGGTCCAGAGGTCCTACTGAAGGGGCTAGTGTTGGAGGAGGGCCCGCCACTTCCCAAATGACTGGTCGTGGAGGCCATGCCACCAGACCCTGGCATCCTGGTCCAGGGTCACCACAGATTAGTGCCATCTCAACAGCATGAAGGAATGGCCAGCAGTCATAAGGAATCAATGACCTTCTCCACTGTGCTGGGGTAAGTGCTGCTTCCTCACACTCACTACATCTCTGCTACTGCCACACCTCCCACCAAGTCTCATCAACTGCTATTCTCACTGATGTCCACAACATCGACATTCTCACCCCTCTAACCACCCAACCCCCAACACCATTCAGAGAACATCTCTGGGGCACCCACACCCATGAACCCCACCGGCCTCCCCCTTCCACTCCGTCAAGGACATGCAGGTCCTGGGCCTCTCCACTGCCAAACCATTACCACCCGACGCCTGGAGGAGGAACGCCTTGTATTCTGCCTTCAGACCCTGCAACCACACGGGATATATGTGGATTTCAACAGCTTCCTCATTCCCCTCCCCCCATATTATCCCAGTCCCAAGCCTCCAACTCAGTACCGCCCTCCAAAACCCCTCTGACCTATCACCTTCTCCCTCACCTTCATCCACCTATTGCTTTCCCAGCTACCTCCCCCCAACCCCATCCCCCTTCCATTTATTTCGCAGCCCCCCGACCCATAAGCCTCATTCCTGATGAAGGGCTTATGCCTGAAATGTCGATTCTCCTGCTCCTCGGATGTTGCCTGACCTGCTGTGTTTTTCCAGCTCCACACTCATGGCCTCTACACCATTCACCCTGCATCATCACTGCACTGTCTCCGCACTACCTTAGAACACCTCATTACCTTAGAACTACCTTTTGCCTATGCCATACTACCTTATTTTCATCTCACTCAATCTCTCGCTTTCGTTCACTACAGGAGAAGACAGGCCATAACAGGGGAAAGCATGGGTGGAGAGTTTCACCACATTAGGCTCCTCACTCCCCATGAGGAACAAACCCTGGTCCTTAAAGGAGAAGGTGAGGACTACGCACATTGGGATGCAGAGACATAATGACCCATCAGCCAACAAAATACTACTTTTCATGCCACTGCAACTCTCATATTGACCTGCTTTCAAAATCATCCACTGCACACCATTTCTAACCATTGGCTGCATTCACTCTCCTGTATCAGCAGCCAGTACCTCCACCAACTTCCAGTTGTAATGCCCAGTTCCCTCAGAAACTACTGTCTCTGTGGATTAGAGTAACAAAGCTTTAGAGGAGGCATCAGCAAGACTGCCTCCTGCACCTCACAGCAGCCTGGATTCTACCACCTTGGTGGAAACAGTAGACGAGGAGGATGTGGGAACACAATCCAGTGGGCAACTCACTGTGACAGCTCCACAGCTGGTCAAAGAAGAAATGTGCTAGGCTGCCAGTCCTCAGAGGACTGCCAGAAACCAGGCCGCTGCTCAGCCCCAGACAGGAGAAAACCATACGGTGTCAGTATTCGGAGACTCCATCCCCATCCACATGGTGGATGCAGGAGCAGCAGGCAGGAACTCCTGCATACACAGAACCCTCAGAAGTCTCCTATCAGGATGCTCCAGAGTTGATTGGGCTCTTCATCTCCACAGCCACCCTGCCTTCCCACTCTCCAGCCCATGGCAATTCATGCCAAAGAGGGTCAATTTGTCTCTGGTGAGAAGACCCTCAGCATGTATGGTCTGTCCAGAAACAAGCACCCCAGAGTTACCAGAGCCAAACCATGAGGGCCAACAGATCCCACTGCCAACCAGGTCCCTTCAGCCCAGCTGTGGAAATAGGGAGTACATTAAGGTGTTGAGAGGTTTAATATCTATTGAAGGTACTTTGGTGGCTTGGGGTGAGGTGAGGACTGGCTGTTATGGAGCCACAGGACTGACCACAACCCATTTCCTGGTCTGTCGGGGCATGGACTCACTCACCGAGAACACATTGACCAGATATCTAACCTGGCCAAACCCTGGGATATCAGAGGCTGCCCTTGACACAATATGCCAGCAAGGATTACTCCCCCAAGACTTTAAGGCATGGCTGCTTGCTTTCTGTGCATATGGTATGTTAGCCATCTATGCTGCTGGCACTCGGGGTGGGTGATGCAGCATAGTGCCTACATCAAGATGTCTGCCCCCTTGATTGAGGGCTGCTGGCTGGCTGTGTGCCTGCACTAACTGGCAACACAAAGCAAGGCCAGGGAGTGGAGATTGGGTAGGTGGAACGTTTCAGAGAACACCTCTGGGACACCCGGCCACCAACCCAACCTCTACTCCCAGCACCTTCCCCTGCAACCACAAGAAATGCAAAACTTGCGCCCACACCTCCCCCCTTACTTCCCTCCAAGGCCCCAAGGGATCCTTCCATATCCGCCACAAATTCACCTGCACCTCCACACACATCATTTACTGCATCCGCTGCACCCGATGTGGACTCCTCTATATTGGGGAGACAGGCCACCTACTTGCAGAACGTTTCAGAGAAGACCTCTGGGACACCCGGACCAACCAACCCAACCACCCCATGGCTCAACACTTCAACTCCCCCTCCTCTTTCCGCCCCCACCCCTACTCTGGCCTATCACCCTCACCTTTACCTCCCTCCACCTATCGCACTTCCAACGCCCCTCCCCCAAGTCCCTCCTCCCTACCTTTTATCTTACCCTGCTTGGCACACCTTACTCATTCCTGAAGAAGGGCTCATGCCCGAAACGTCGATTCTCCTCCTCCTTGGATGCTGCCTGACCTGCTGTGCTTTTCCAGCAACATATTTTCAGCTCTGATCTCCAGCATCTGCAGTCCTCACTTTCTCCTAAAAGGTTGGACCACTCAAGGACAAAGGAGGAAGGTTATGCATGGAGAAAATGGGTGAGATTCTTAATGAGTACTTTGCATTGGTATTCACCAAGGAGAGGGGCATGAGGCTAGGCATAAATGTTTGATTACTCTAGATCAAGTCGGCATAAGGAGGGAAGAAGTGTTGGGCATTCTAACAGGCATTAAGATGGACAAGTCCAGATGGGATCTATCCCAGGTTACTGAGGGAGGCGAAAGACAAAATAGCTGGGGCCTTAACAGATATCTTTGTAGCATCCTTGAACACAGGTGAGGTCCCGGAGGATTGGAGAATTGCTAATATTGTCCCCTTATTTAAGAAGGGTAGCAGGGATCATCCATGTAATTATAGACTGGTGAGCCGGACATCAGTGCTGGGAAGATGCTGGAGATGATACTGAGGGATAGGATCTGTTTACATTTGGAAGACAATGGGCTTAGCAGTGATAGGCAACATGGTTTTATGCAGGGAAGGTCATGTCTTACCAACTTAATAGAATTCTTCGAGGA
>NC_057738.1:34517128-34521491 GCF_004010195.1 Chiloscyllium plagiosum
TTGAAAACCTTTGGAGTTCACAAAGTCTGGAGCAACAAGGGCTTCCTGAGAGTCTGACAAAGACAAACTATTTCATTTTATTCCTATTCTATTCCCATTATAAAACAGGGCACAAGAAGATGAAAATTGCAAGACAGAAAGATATATTGGCTTCCTGTTGTCTTCTCGCCTGCTACATTATTTTAATTAACCTTGAAAAAGGCAGTTAATAGCCACATCTGGAATAAGCAGGTGTTTCACGAGTTGATTTAAATCAGGATTCTAAGATGTACTAAGGGCCCTATGTCATGGGAAGAACACTTATTCACTCAGCTAAGGAAGGGCGAAGATCTCTTGCTTCCTTCCAGAAACCTTAAATTTGCAGGTCAAATTTTAACATTTTGTGATGAATGGGCTTTTGATGAGTTAAAATCTCACCTAGTGAGACGGTATAGGCATGGCATGGACTGGACATAGCTGGAAAGCCTTGAATCTGAACAAAGTAGCCTTGAAAGGAGTCCTTAAAGGGCTGTTCTTAAAACATTACAAGATCAGATTTTACCTGATCATGTGGACTAGGAGGGATGTCAATGCCGTCAGAGTTTCCTTCTATGTCCCAAACAGCAATCAGGCTGTCAGTGTTCATTTAGTACTGGCTGCTCACTGACTTTCTTATAATGAAACCCAGTCACAAAAATCCATCAGTCCCCTCATGGGAGACATTGGTCTATCAACCTGCCGGTCCACTATCTGCCTGAATCGAAAATCCTCCCCAGTCAGTTCACAGACAAGATCGTTGTACTGGGGCTTGGCTTCAATACAGCGAGGTTAATGGGAGGAGCTAAAGGTCTGTTTTTCCATTTCAGCTCAAACTCCACTTGAAGCTGAGCCATTTTAGAGAAAAGCTGTTATCCTAATGGTATTCCTTGTGAAGGTCTAGATTAATGAAATGTAATTTATGCCAGGGCTTCCCAACTGGAGAATGTGAGGTTTCAAAACATCTGCCAATGATAATAAATTCCTACACTGCTATAGGATCACTGGATGACATGTGAGTCTTCAGTGGAAATCACTGCTAGGTCTCAGAGACTTATACTCATTGAACCACTGTATAGTAGTACCCAGGCTGAGTGGGTATTCTCCATCCACTTCATAAGTAATATATCAATGATCCAAGAGCTAATACAGTCATTAACACTATTGTTCTAATCAGTGCCTATCAGGTTTCATAGCACCTTACCAATCTTAGCAGTAGTCTACCTACCTCAATATTAGTTTACCAACCGCATGATCCTCGCGAGATCAGCTCCAACTCACCATCTTTTAGCATGTCTCTATCTTCAGCAGAGCTCCACTGACAACCTACCTACTTGAACAACAGAGGAACAAAGAACAAGAAAAACCATTGTTACTCCTCACAGTAAATACCAACAATAAATATTATTTTATCTCAATGTCTTGATGGAGTTATTGCTGAGCCTCAGAAACATGTTTCATAATTTTCATGCAGGAATCATACTTGCATTGGAGAGAGGGGTACTGTGGAATTTTAATAATACAGACGTAGAGTCTCAGAAGCAGAAAGGTTAAAGACAAATGAAATTGTGGAAATGTGTGATCCAAAATAAGGTCCTGTATAATCAATAGGAATTTTGCATATTTAATTGGCGTAAGCCAACTCACTCAATATAATCTGACAGAATCATGAGACCCAATTGTAAAAAGATTGGTAAAATTCTCACAGAATCTTGTGCTTCCAAGTAATAAAAATAGAATTCAACATGCAATCCTCGTAAACGAGTGGTTTGAATGTAATCAAACTGGAATGACTTTCAGTTATTTCCTTGTGTTAATGATTTCATCCAGTCTAAATGGACATTTTATTTATTCATTCCTATATTAAAGCTGTTTGACATAGGAAAAACATGACTACATCATTGTCTAATGTTTTACTTTCCCTTTATCGGACTCTGGAGGTTTAACCAGCTGAAGGCATTCAGTCCAGTAATACCATAATCATCAGTTTTTAAAAAAGATTTATGGTATGTTTATAGGTAAGCCAGAGGTCTGCCTTTTTAGTGTAAAAGTCTGTCTTCCATTACTGGCTGACATATTAATAATTCCAAGTTCAATAGTACAACCACAGTACTCTTATCCAGGAATGACTTTTTTCTTCCCCTCTCCCCCCCCCGCCACGGGCATGTGTACACATATCAGAACTCTGCTGGAAGGACAGGTTTGTATGGTTCCATCAACCCTTATCGTAGTTTTCCATGGCACTTGGAGGCCTGTTGTAATTTTAAGAAAATAACATAAGCTTGTTTCTGAGATTGCATGTCTCAGAAGTCACAATACCAGAGTCCCTTTGTTACTTTTACCATCTCTGTCCATACGCAGAAAGGTTTACTATGATCCTTCTGTTGGGTGCATATGCATGTGTGTAAAAAGTAACATTTCCTACCTTTTGATTTTTATTCATGGTCTGTTCTGACGAGCCATAGAGGTGCTGTACTGAGGAAAGTGAAGAAATGTATTGAAATATAGAACTAACAATGGAAAACAGAATTAATCCAAAAAATGTGGAATCAACTGGGTTAAAAAGGAGGAATTGATCTTAATTTTATGGTCGTAATGTCATTTTTCACTGTCATTACACGTCTGCAACTAGCAATAACTTTCAGCACCAAGACAATGTACAGTACAGTGAAATACGAAATCCAGAAATTGTAGTCTCCTTAGAGTCCGCTGTTGAAATTTTCAATCTTTAAAAATCATTGTGTTGACGTGAAGTTGCTGTTAGTTTTGTGGTAAAGCCCTTTGCAAAGCAAAACGTCCAGTTGAACAAGGTGTAATTGGCTTTTTAATGAAATACCACATTAAACACTACTTTGAGAACATAGAACATAGAACATAGAACATTACAGCGCAGTACAGGCCCTTCAGGGCTTGATGTTGCGCCGACCTGTCATACCAATCTGAAGCCAATTCCACCTAAACTATTGCATGTACGTCTATATGCTTGTCCAATGATGACTTAAATGCACTTAAAGTTGGCGAATCTACTACAGTTGCAGGCAAAGCATTCCATACCCTTACTATCTGTGTACATGGACACCGAGATCTCTCTGCTCATCTACACTACCAAGAATCTTACCATTAGCCCAGTACTTTGCATTCTGGTTACTCCAAACAAAGTGAATCACCTCACACTTGTCCACATTAAACTCCATTTGCCACCTCTCAGCACAGCTCTGCAGTTTATCTACATCTCTCTGTAACCTACAACATCCTTCGTCACTATCCACAACTCCACCGACCTTAGTGTCATCTGCAAATTTACTAACCCACCCTTCTACGCCCTCATCCAGGTCGTTTATAAAAATGACGAACAGCAGGACCCAACGCTGACCCTTGTGGTACACCACTAGTAACTGGACTCCAGGATGAACATTTCCCATCAACCACCACCCTCTGTCTTCTTTCAGCAAGCCAATTACTGATCCAAACTGCTATATCTCCCACAATCCCATTCCTCCGGATTTTGTACAATAGCCTACTGTGGGGAACCTTATCGAACCAAAGAGAGAAAATGCTGGAAAATCTCAGCAAGTCTGGCAGCATCTGTAAGGAGAGAAAAGAGCTGACATTTTAAGTCTAACTGACCCTTTGTCAAAGCTTTGACAGAGGGTCAGTTAGACTTAAAATGTCAGCTCTTTTCTCTCCTTACAGATGCTGCCAGACCTGCTGAGATTTTCCAGCATTTTCTCTTTTGGTTTCAGATTCCAGCATCTGCAGTAATTTGCTTTTAACTTTATCGAACGCCTTGCTGAAATCCATATACACCTCATCAACTGGTTTACTCTCATCTACCTGTTTGGTCACCTTCTCAAAGAAATCAATAAGGTTTGTGAGGCACGACCTACCTTTCACAAAACTGTGCTGACTATCTCTAATCAAATTATTCTTTTCCAGATGATTATAAATCCTACCTCTTATAACCTTTTCCAACACTTTACCAACAACTGAAGTAAGGCTCACTGGTCTATAATTACCAGGATTGTCTCTACTCCCCTTCTTGAACAGGGGAACCACATTTGCTATCCTCCAGTCTCCTGGCACTATTCCTGCAGACAATGATGATTTAAAGATCAATGCCAAAGGCTTGGCAATCTCCTCCCTGGCTTCCCAGCAGATTCTAGGATAAATCCCATCTGGCCCAGGGGACTTATCTATTTTCACACTCTGCAGAATTTCTAATACCTCTTCCTTGTGAAACTCAATCCCACCTAGTCTAATAGCATGTATCTCAGTATTCTCCTCGACAACATTGCCATTTTCTAGAGGGAATACTGCTGAAAAATATTCATTTAGTGCTTCCCCTATC
>NC_057738.1:34522579-34536047 GCF_004010195.1 Chiloscyllium plagiosum
TTTTGGTTCCCATCCCCCTGCTGGATTAGTTTAAACCCACCCCAATAGCCTTAGCAAATTTCCCCCCCAGGATATTGGTACCCCTCTGGTTCAGATGAAGACCATCCTGCTTGTAGAGGTCCCACCTACCACAGAAAGAGCCCCAGTTATCCAAGAATCCAAAACCCTCCCTCCTGCACCATCCCTGTAGCCACGTGTTCCACTCCTCTCTCTCCCTATTCCTCGCCTCACTAGCACGTGGCATGGACAACAAACCAGAGACAACAACTCTGTTCGTTATGGCTCTAAGCTTCCATCCTAGCTCCCTGAATTTCTGCCTTAAATCCCCATCTCACTTCCTACCTATGTCGTTGGTGCCTATGTGGACCACGATTTTGGACTGCTCCCCCTCCCCCTTAAGGATCCCAAAAACACGATCAGAGACATCACGAACCCTGGCACCTGGGAGCCAACACACCAACCGTGAGTCTCTCGTCCCCACAGAACCTCCGATCGGTCCCCCTAACTATGGAGTCCCCAGTGGCTACTGCTCTGCTCCTCTTCCCCCTTCCCTTCTGAGTAGCAGGGACAGACTCTGTGCCAGAGCCCTGTGCCCCACTGTTTTCCCCTGGTAAGTCATCCCCCCAAACAGTATCCAAAATGGTATACTTATTGTTGAGGGAAATGGCTACAGGGGATCCCTGCACTGCCTGCTGGTTCCCTTTCCGTCCCTGACAGTAACCCATCTGCCTTTTTCTTGTATCTGAGGAGTGTCTACCTCCCTGTAACTCCTCTCAATAACCCCCTCCCGAATGATGCGAAGTTCATCCAGCTCCAGCTCCAGTTCCCTAGTGCGGTTTTCAAGGAGCTGGAGTTGGGTGCACTTCCCGCAGACATAGTCAGCAGGGACACTAGTGGTGACCCTTACCTCCTACATTCTGCAGGAGGAACATTCAACTGCCCTAACCTCCATTCCCACTATTCTAAATTCCCAAAGAGACTGTTGAAAAATAAGGAATAAAAAATAAACTCGTTATCTTAACAATCTGGCGCACAGAACCTTTCTTTTTTGGTTAGAGAAGGAGGATGGATGGAAGACACTACCCAAGTAGTGTTTCGGGTAACGCAACCACATAAATATATGTCTTCCCAGAAGTCCTTCGCTCCTCCCTTGCACCTCTCGGCAAATGGAATGAACTGTCTCAATGGCCCTGAAAAACAAAATTTCATATTTATCAAATATCAATGCTTTCCATTGTGATGTGAAGAATCAATAGATTCTAAACATGATAATAATGCAGAAATAATGTTTGGTTATGTTTTAGCTTCCAGATGTATGTCCTAATAACTATTTCACTTTTCAAAAGTTAACCCATGCAGTATATACTTAGTTGGGTATCTGGAAGAATACTTCAATTGAATTGACTGCTTAGCCTGCTTGATGGTAATTGTTAAAAATCACACAACACCAGGTTATAGTACAACAGGTTTATTTCGAGGCACTAGCTTTCGAAGCACTGCTTCTTCATCAGGTGGATGTGAAGCAGGACCATGAGACACAGAATTTATAGCAAACGATTACAGATTACCAAAATAATATATTGAACAAACCTAGATTAAGTCTTTCATCTTTAGAATGGGTTTACTAGTATTTGATTAATTCGCATTGCTGGATGGCTGGAGATGCCGTAAATTTGCTGCCAAACAGGTTCAAATTGACCTTAGAAAAGAGGAAATCCTTGCCACAGAAATTAGTAAATCTTTGTGGGCAATTTTCTCTGAGATTGACTTTCCTGTGTCACTCCTCCTTGAGTAGCTTGATTTTAACTCTTTTCATAACACATTATACAATGTATATATGGTTTTTCTTCACATACACTCAGAACCTGAGAATTTAAATAAAACATTTTCCAGTGAATACACACGCAAGAGACACGGTTTTGGTTCAGATTATGAGGCTTGTCTGTGTCTCCAAGACCCATAATGTAAGATTATTCTTCTTTATTTTTCTGTGATTAACAATAGCTTGATTACAGGATTTTGTCTTAACATTTATTTTATAGTTAAGTCTTGGACTTACCACCAAGCCTTTTAAAAAGGATTAGGTTGCAATGTATCTTCCTCAAGAGTTATGAATCAAACTTTTTGAATATACTTTCTCCTTCGACTACAGAGGAAATTTAATAGAGATGTTTAAAATAAAGATGAAATAAATAAAAAGAACCTACTTTAAATGGCTAAAGAGTTGATAGTTAGTGCAATATAAGTTGATTGACAAAGATATAAGTTGAAAAGAAAGTGAGGACTGCAGATGCTGGAGATCAGAGCTGAAAATGTGTTGCTGGAAAAGCACAGCAGATCAGGCAGCATCCAGGGAACAGGAGAATCGACGTTTCGGGCATAAGCCCTTCTTCAGGATTCCTGAAGAAGGGCTTATGCCCGAAACGTCGATTCTCCTGTTCCCTGGATGCTGCCTGACCTGCTGTGCTTTTCCAGCAACACATTTTCAGCTATAAGTTGAAAAACCTATTTGAACACAATGAATAGTTAGGACTGAAATGCTAAGTATGGTTGGGTGGTGGATACAGAAACAATAGAAACCCTCAAAAGATACTTTGATAAGCACTTGAAGGAGAAAAATTTTTTAATGTGGGAATTGGACAAGGGTTTGGGACAAACTGGATTAGTCTTCCAAATCTCCAACACAGACTTGATGTGCTGAAAAACTGCCACCCCTGCTATTTAATTTTATGGTTTTGTGAACTGACTTTTACTGGGATGGGAGGCAGTGAGAGGAGGGGTTGAGATAAATAGGGAGAGCTGCATGGGATCACAACCCCTACAGGAAACCTACACAGACACAGGGAGAAAGTACAGACTTCACACAGTCACCCAAGGCTGGAACCGAACCCAGGTCCCTGGTGCTGTGAGGCAGCAGTGCTAGCCACCCATGCTGACTTGGCAACAATTGTATTGGTATGGAGGTGGACAGCCAATTAAGATGATTAAGGAATCAATTAGGTGTGATTTCGCCACCTAGATTTCATGTTGCTATCAGTGGAGCAAACCCTTATTGTATGTTTATAAAATCATGAGGAGCATGGATAGGGTAAATAGACAACGTTGTTTCCCAGGGGTGGGGCAGTCCAGAACTAGAGGGCATTGGTTTAGAGTGAGAGGGGAAAGATTTGAAAGGGGCAACTTTTTCATGCAAAGAGTGGTACGTGTATGGAATGAGCTGCCAGAAGAAGTGGTGGAGGCTGATACAATTACAGCATTTAAACGGCATCTGGATAGGTACACGATTGGAAGGGTTCAGAGGGATATGGGCCAAGTGCTGGCAAATGGGGCTAAATTAATTTAGGATATCTGGTCAGCATAGACAAGTTGGACCAAAGGGTCTGTTTCTGTGCTGTACATCTCTGTGGCTCTATGAGGACTCCTCTGTACCAGTGGAGACATACTCACTGAGGCAGGCAGAGACAGCCATTGAAGCTTGAGATTCCACGACCCAATGATAAGGCCACCATCCTGAAAGACTGCACTCATATCCCAAGCTAATTGTCTAGAGAGGTTTCTTGCCAACTTTGATTCATCACAGTTTGATCGGCCTCCTCCTCTTCTAAGGGCATTTGCAGTCCCCTATCTACCTCTGCAGCATCCACTCCTCCTGAACGGTAAGCAGAGGTGGCCTGTTGGGTAGCTCCCATGCTTGTGCTCAGGACCTCCATTTTGTGTTCAATTCAGGTCTGGACAATCCTGACTTGAAACAATATCTCCATTCTTTCACTGTCGCTGGCTCAAAAAACCTGGAACTCCCTCCTTAACAGGACCATGGGTGCATCTACAGTGCATGGACTGCTGTAGTTCAAGATGTCAGGTCATCACCACCTTCTTGAATGCCATGGCTCCTGGTGAATATCAATAGCTATCAGCTTACAGGTAGTTACATGAATTTTACTGCGACATTGAAACTATGACTACCACTTACATACTGACAAATAAAAATAAAATTTTCATGTAAATGGACTGCAATTCTGTAACAAACAAAAATGCTCTAAATATATTTTAAAACAAAATGTTTACTTGAGTTGCAGATTTTTTTTATTGGTTAGTTATAAAATATGGAAGTACTGTGCTTCTTCTCTCTTAGAAGACTTTTATTCTCAATACATGTAAAGGATGTAATGGTGGTGGAAGGCAATGAGAAAAATGTAATAAATATGTCAAAACAACCTTCCTCTGCTTATTAAAATGTCCAGCTGGCGAGTCTGTGTTTAGGTATTCTGCGATTAACAGTCGTAGGTATTTGATCACTTCTGTCAACTGAAAGTCATGATTTATCACGTCTTGTATATGTCACTGGCAAACTGCATGAAACTCAAGGCCTTACTGGCCCTTCCTCACATTGAAGTGTAAAAATATCCACTGCAGTATGTATTGAGAAATATCCTGCATTTGAGAAGGGGGTCAAAATTAGCATAGGATGAACATAGGCTGGGCCATAGTACTTCTCTAAGAGGCTACTGTAAAATAGCCTTCTGTAACACATGTGGAATGCTGGGAAAAAAAGTACTGAAACAGCAGTTCAGGGGTTCTGTTATTGTCTTGTGAATTATTAAAGACACATTGTTCATCCCAACCAATCAGTCCCCTTTTTACACTGACTGGATCAAAATTATATTCTTTTGCCCTGGATACTCCTTCACAAATGACGTAGAATTTGAACTTTGTCACAATAATTTTTTTCAATTCAGCACTGTGACCAATTTTCACCTTTTCTGCCCCAGTCCATCTTTAACGTAACCCTACTGTCAATGAACTGCTATTAATGCCTTCAACCCCTCTATCTTTGGTCACTCCAGTGTTTTTCATTGATGACCACCCATCATAAATTGTAATACTTTTAAAATTCCAGTTCAAGTATTCTGTCTAATACTGAACCCTTTTCCTTGATTACACCTGTGATCACTAATTTCTACTGGCTTCCATACATCTCAAAATTAATTTCATAATTATTGTGCTTGTCTAAAAGTCTCGTCATGGTCCATCCAATTCCTCATTTTTCAGTCTAACTCTATGTTACTGTATGAAATATCTGGCTCTGACCACCATGGCATCACTATTTGATTTACTCTACTCTTGGCTAGAGATTCATTCACCATTAAAGCCCAGTAGCTGGGACATTCACTCCAAGCTTTTAAACGTATTAATTTTCTTCCTCCTTCAAAAGCTTCTCAAGGCTCTTGCTGAACCTCTTTTTAGTGACCATCTCAGATGTTTTCTCTATTTGATTCCACCTCTAGTTTTCTGAACTCTGTGAAGCATTTTAGGATATTTTTGTGCTTGGACGATAATTCAGAAATGTAAGTTGATGGACACAAGATATTGAAATTGAATGATCTAGACTGACCAGTACTGAGAAATTTCTTTTAGTGAAGCAGATCGATGCACATTAATAAGAAATTAGAAATTCTCAGACCAGCCTCTAACCTACCCCTTCTAAGATTAACCAATGCCATTTCAGGACATAAATTGATAACTAAAATCTTTTAAGGACATTGGATACTTCCACTTTAGTCAATTTTTATTTTTGTGAAATGAAGATTGGGATTCCCAGGCCATGGGATCCCACCAGCAAAAGGAGATAAGGGCCAAAGGTAAATGCCTTTCTTTCAGTTTCTGAACCAAAAGGAATGTTAGTGTTACCTAACCTCTTAATCCTACACAGTCAGACCCCCATGATAGCTAACACCTCCACATGACATTCAAACCATCCAAACACATACAATGTCCAATTTACGATGAATGTACTGCCTTTAATCTGATGGACTTCAATTTCACTAACAGATAGTTATTTACTGACACTTTTGGAATTACTTATACCCATCCGTAATGTAACTCTCATCAACTTTCTCTTTTACTTTATTAAGTAATTCAATCAACTTTTTAAACATGAGTTTAATAAATCCATGCTGGCTCTTGTTTATTAATTCATTTTTCTAAATAATAATTATTTTTCTCCTTGTTACTGACTCTGAAAGTTTCTCCATTACAGATATTAGACTATCCGGTCTCTTGCAGCCTGGATTTATCCTTCTTGTTTTCTATGAGCTGTAAAATTTGCAATCCTGCAGTCCTCTGGTATTCCCACATTAAAGAAAAATTGTGACTAGAGACTCTGCTATTTCCATATTTGCTTCCTTCAAGAACCCTAATGCATTCCTCTCATTTCTATTGATTTTTCCACAGCTAAACTTTGATTATATTTGTCTATTTTATCTGATTCACTTTTTGACAACCTCTGCATGTCATTGATATATTCACTTCATTCATGAAGATTGATGCAAAGTAATGATTTAATGCTTCCCGTCCTTTATTGATGGTTCACCTTTTCTTGACACCAACACCATTTTATACCCTCACTTCTTCCAGTGGTCTCATTTTTCTCAAATTTCCACTTCTTTACTTCAGCTAAATGTTCTTCAGTACAGGATGTCCAAGTTTCCTAAGGTCAGCCTCATCTTTGCTCTGTCCAGCTGATTCTGACAATTCTTCCCTAAAGCAATATTTGAAAAACTGTAACAAAAACCGAAATTGCTGGGGAAACTCAGCAGACCTAGCAGCAGCTGCAGAGAGGAAGCAGAGTCTAGTGACCTTTCCACAGATGCTGCCATACCTATAGAGTTTCTCCCGTAATTTGTTTTTGTTTTAGATTTCCAGCATCTGCAGTTATCTTGTTTATTTGGAAAGCTGTAATCATTTTCTCATCGGCCTGATAGTTTTCTTGCTCAGAGAGCACAATGCTCCAACCAAGGATTTTGCGTGTTTTTTTTAAGATGTAGGCTGATGTTGGATGTCCCCCCATACTTCATTCAGCGGACAAGTTGAAGAGTGGCCAATTGCATGCCTTGTCTTGATGCCACTGCTGCTATTCCCATTTGTAGTGACTTCCATTTCATGAATTTGGGATTGATCCACATGCTCAATGCTTGTGTGCTGAATTGTCACACTGCTCTCACCATAACTTGTTATTGAACATGTTTCGTCATTTCTTCACAACTCTGCGTTCTGAGCTTTTCCAGCAATTTCTGTTTTCGTTTCTGATGTTCAGCATCCATAGTTCTTTGGTGTTTTGTGTTGTGTTTTGTTATTGTTGATGCTCAAGCCAAATTGCAGACTTCCTGAGTGTTTTTTTTACCATCACCTGTGGGATTTTCCATCTATTAATCATCACCAGTAAATGACCCAATTGTGTTGTCCCAGTCGAAGTGGTGTCCTTCCTTATCTGTATATAAAGAAGTATATTCATGTAGTATAGTGTAGTGTCTTCAAAAAGAATGGGTACCCAATGAAAACAGTCTGCAGATTTCTCAGCAACAAACCCAAACAAGCAGACAAAACGCATTCAGAAATCCTAGCCACTCTCCCTTACATCAAAAACAACTTGGAAATGACTGCCAGACTACTCAGACCTCTTGGCATCATGGTAGTCCACAAATCCACCAACACACTTAAAACAGCAGCTAATGAACTTGAAAGACCCTATACCGACAATAAGCAAAACTAAGGTCATTTACAAAATACCGTGCAAGAACTGTAACAAACACTACATTGGACAAACAGGCAGAAAACCAGCCACCAGGATACATGAACATCAACTAGCCACAAAACGACATGACCCTCTTTCACTAGTATCCTCACATACAGATAAGGAAGGACACCACTTCGACTGGGACAACACATCCATCCTAGGACAAGCCAAACAGAGACATGCACGAGAGTTTCTAGAAGCATGGCATTCCAACCGGAACTCTATCAACAAACACATTTACTTGGACCCCGTTTACCACCCCCTGAGAAAAGGAACAGGAAATGACATCACCAACCCAAAGAAACCCAAACATATAAATAGAAAGCAGGGAGCATCAGCAGTGCTTCATCCAGAGGTTCATAGAAGATGTTACCTAGTATGATGATGAAACGTCTGAAAATGAACCTTCCAGCTCAGCGAGCAAACCAACATCCAAAACAACCTACTTTTCATCATTTATATAAATGATTTGAATGTGAGCATAAGAGGTATAGTTAGTAAGTTTGCGGATGACACCAAAATTGGATGTGTAGTAGACAGCGAAGAAGGTTACCTCAGATTACAATGGGATCTGGATCAGATGGGCAAATGGGCTGAGAGGTGGCAGATGGAGTTTAATTTAGATAAATGTGAGGTGCTGAATTTTGAGAAAGCAAATCTTAGCTGGACTTATACACTTAATGGTAAGGTCCTCGGGAGTGAACAAAGAGACCTTGGAGTGCAGGTTCATAGCTCCTTGAAAGTGGAGTCACAGGTAGATAGGATAGTGAAGAAGGCATTTGGCATGCTTTCCTTTGTTAGTCAGAGTATTGAGTACAAACATTGGGAGGTCATGTTGCAGCTGTACAGGACATTGGTTAGGCCACTGTTGGAATATTGCATGCAATTCTGGTCTCCTTCCTATCAGAAAGATGTTGTGAAACTTGAAAAGTTTCAGAAAAGATTTACAGGGATGTTGCCAGAGTTGGAGGATTTGAGCTATAGGGAGTGGTTGACTGGGCTAGGGAAGTTTTACCTGAAGTGTTGGAGGCTGAGGGGTGACCTTATAGCAGTTTATAAAACATGAGGGGCATGGAAAGGATAAATAGACAAAGTCTTTTCCCTGTGGTTGGGGAGTCCAAAATTAGAGGGCGTAGGTTTAAGGTGAAAGGGGAAAAATATAAAATATAAAATATAAAATATAAAAAAATGTAAAAGAGACCTAAGGAGTAACCTTTTCACGCAGAGGGTGCTATGTTACCAGAGGAGCTGCCAGAGGAAGTGGTGGAGCCTGGTACAATTGCAACATTTAAAAGGCATCTGGATGGGTTTATGAGTAGGAAGGGTTTGGAGGGATATGGGCCGGGTGCTGGCAGGTGTGATTAGATTGGGTTGGGATATCTGGTCAGCATGGACGAGTGGACCAAAGGGTCTGTTTCCATGCTGTACATCTCAATGGCTCTATGACTCTAAAAGTGATATATGTTTAGAAATGTATGGGTTACTCAAGGAAACTGAGCCTTGAGATCTTAAAGACAAATTGGGCTTGACAATGGTTTATTGGAAGTGATACAAATTGGCTGGAGAAAAGGAATAAAGTTGATACTGTATTTATGAATTTTCAGAAGGTGTTTGACAAAGTCTCTCAAAGGAAACTTGTGACAAAAGGCCAAGTCTGTGGTACAAAAGAAATTCCACCAGCGGAGATGTTCATTGACAGGACAGAAAGAGTTGGTTGGTGCTCAGATTTTTGAAAACAATGCACCCCAGGGGTGAATGTTGAATCTACTTCTGTTGATTGATTTGGACATGGTTATGGGGCACACAATATGAAAATGCACAAAGAACAAAAACACTGAGGATTTGACAGACCAGCAAGGGAGACTGTAAATGTCATCACAGGACAGAGACAAGTTATTGGAATAGGCAATACTGCACAGAAGAGTGAACTGATGCATTTTGAAAAAAAAAGAGAATATATTCTATGCAGAGATGCTGAGGAGATTGGATAAGCAGAGGTATGTAGTTAATCAGAAATGTAATCCCTTGAGAGTGCAAATGACAAGGCTATAGAAGACCTGTGGTGATTGTAACCAGGTGGATCTTATTGACTATGGGATCCTTAACAGAGGTTGTTAACCTGGGTCAATCAGGGAGCCCTGTCTGACAGATATAAGCAGGGGATTTAGAGTTTCCTAAATTGAGTGACTGACTCTGAGCTGGCTGGTGTTACAGTAAGTATGTTTACTGTTAGTTTCTGCTTCCGGTTTTTTTGGAGGGGGAAACCTGATTCCTGAACTGGCTGAATTATTTAGCCAGTTTGTTAACTGGCATTCCTTTTAGTGAGGACTGATTGCTGGTGTTACAGTAAGTATGTTTACTGTTAGTTTCTGCTTCTGGTTTTTTTGAAGGGGGAAACCTGATTCCTGAACTGGCTGAATTATTTAGCCAGTTTGTTAACTGGCATTCCTTTTAGTGAGGACTGATTTCTAAACTCCTGATGCACAGAATGTGTTTCAGGTGTGACTCAGTTCTCACTGGAGGGGTTGTTGTTTCACTGGCTGGATCCGGCCTGTGTGTTACTCTTTTCACTTTTGAGAAAAGGACAATGTTAATTTTTGTGGTAGGGCTTAGCCCTTGGACTCTAGTTTCTTTTGTTTTTTTTTGTGTCTTCACTGTTTTTAGTGTTTGGACTGAGCTCTGTGGAAGACATACATTTTACCAGAGGAGCTGTTCCTGTGGGGAGGCCTAGCCCTGGGACTGGGCCTCTGAAGTTGAACACCTGTGTGTGTGCTGGGAGGTGAGCACTTGCTGTATCCTGGAGTTTGGGAGAAGACCTTTCCTTCAGGAGTGGACCAAACCCCCCTGTGAGTTAACTGCACCTGTACAATGTACTGTTCCTGTGAATGGGCCTGGTTTTCCAAGACTGGGCCAGGACTCTATGGAGACTGAACACCTGGGGAGTGTGCATTTGCTGCCTTCAGGAGTGGACCCTGCAGTTTGGAGTGGGCTCCATTTTGGACAATGCATCTCAAACTGGAGCGGACTCCATTCCTGGGAATGGACTCTATTTGGACTGTGTACCAGAAAGGACTCTTTTTTTTTTTTGTAATTAACTGTATTATGACATTTGTTGGGTCTATCACTCACACTGTCTTGCGTATCCCTGGATCTGGCAGGCCTTACTGTGAGCTGAGAGGCTCATGGGTCGTCCTGAAAGCTGTCACCCCGAGAGCCGGAGGGTGGGTAGGCCATCCTGTGAATCTGAAAGTTAGTAGGCTATCCTGAAAGGTGGGTAGGCCACCCTGATGCCGGTCGCCCCGAGAGCCAGATGGTGGGTAGGC
Organism: Chiloscyllium plagiosum; assembly: GCF_004010195.1. Classification (NCBI taxonomy): domain Eukaryota; kingdom Metazoa; phylum Chordata; class Chondrichthyes; order Orectolobiformes; family Hemiscylliidae; genus Chiloscyllium; species Chiloscyllium plagiosum. The sequence continues at coordinate 34,533,476 of NC_057738.1, forward strand.
CGTTCTGAGCACTGTCGTCCCGAGAAGGGGTAATCGGTCGGGCTGTCCTAGAGGTGGTCGAAAGGTGTCAGAGCAGCCGAGAGCCAGAAGGCGCATAGGGGCGGGCTGAGATCCGGAAGGCTTGTGGGCTCCCCTGCACGCTGTTGTCCCAGGGAAGGGGACAGGCTGTCCTAGAGGTGGGCGGATGGTGTGCCAGGATAGCTCACTGGCAGAATGGTGCATCGGGGTGGGTGAGAGCCCAATGGTATGTAGGGGCAGACCGAGAGCCAGAAGGCAGGTAGCCATCCTCAGCGCTGTCACCCTGGGCAGGAACCAGGGCGGGCTGCCCCAGAGGTGGGCTTGTAGGCTCCCCTGCACGCTGTTGTCCCAGGGAAGGGGACAGGCTGTCCTAGAGGTGGCCGGATGGTGTGCCAGGATAGCTCACTGGCAGAATGGTGCATTGGGGTGGGTGAGAGCCCAATGGTATGTAGGGGCAGACCGAGAGCCAGAAGGCAGGTAGCCATCCTCAGCGCTGTCACCCTGGGCAGGAACCAGGGCGGGCTGCCCCAGAGGTGGTCGAAAGGTGCTGAGGGTGGCTAGTGAAGCCGGAAGGTGGGTAGGCCGTCCTGACCGCTGTCACTTCAGGCGGGTACTGGGGCGGGCTGTCCTAGAGGTGGTCGAAAGGTGGGTCAGGGCGGACCGAGAACTGGAAGGAGCATGGGGTGGACCGAGAGCCGGAAGGTGTGTAGGGGCGGGCTGTCTTAGAGTGGCCGGAAGGTGGGAGGGACGGGGGCTTGCTGGGTCTGTATTGTCTGCACTTTTGTATGTAACAGTATTGTCTAACGTACAAATGTCATTGTTGCTGTCTTTTATATGTGGAACTGGGATTTGTGGTTTGTCCTCATCTCCCTGTAAACTGGTTGAACGGTAGGGTTTGGGGCCTGGCTTTGCTGCTCCTCTCCCTTGTAAAATTGCTGTTGTATACAGCTGCAAATGTTAATTGTTTTTTATAAACTGTTTTGTAACTGTTTAATAAAATAAAATAAGCAGGGGATTCAGAGTTTCCTAAACTGGGTGACTGACTCTGAGCTGACTGGTCAGAGCCCATGGTAGTGTGCATATGTAAATAAAGGGGGACTTGGTGAGAGGAAACCGGCCTCTGTGCAGTTATTTCAGACCATAACATACTTTAGTTTGTAAAAATAAGAATATTGAACGCAGGAGTAATTGTTTTGATGCAGCATAGTGTGCTTTAACAGGGGAATAACTAACATGAGACCTTTTTTAAAGGGATGATTGGATTAATATTTGAAGAAACTTTCCAGAGGTATGACTAGTGAAGAAACATGTTTCAAATTTTTTATAATCATCTGGTTGATCAGGAGCCTCTCCAACTCTTATTGTCTGCTGTTGGTGAGTGTTGGAAGGATTTACAGATTGACCTGTTTGGTTGTGTTATGGGAACACCTACCTCAGTCATCAAGTTAGGGAGTGACACTCAAAGCTGGGACTTCCAGTTCAGAGGCTGGGACACCCAGTCCCTGTGTCAGAGCTCCAGGATTCCGTGTCGGGATTACAAAATCAGATGGTAAGTGTTTTCTTTTCACTGAAAGTAATTGGTGCTTTACTGTTGCATATTTTACTTCTAGCATACCATAATATACCCACAAGCCAGCTTTGGGAATTACAAAAAATTATTATTCCCCCTATGATCTTAATGACAAAATATTCATAGTGAAGCAGTAAGTGTTTGTCTATTGCCATTCCCTTAAGTTGGAGATCTAATATATATGTGAAATATCTTCCATTCAACCCAGGTCTCACTACTTTTTTTTAGATTACATTACAGTGTGTAAACAGGCCCTTCGGCCCAACAAGTCCACCCATATCCCTCTCCCTACATTTACCTTTACCCCTTACCGAACACTACAGGCAATTTAGTATGGCCAATTCACCTGACCTGCACATCTTTGGACTGTGGGAGGAAACCGGAGCACCCGGAGGAAACCCACGCAGACACAGGGAGAACGTGCAAACTCCACACAGTCAGTCGCCTGAGGCGGGAATTGAACCCGGGTCTCTGGCGCTGTGAGGCAGCAGTGCTAACCACTGTGCCACCGTGCCGCCCACTGGAGAACAAAACAGAAAACTGCACCTAATGGATGGTTAATTTTATTTTAATATTTCATAACAAAGAATTAAGGCAGCCCATCAAAATTCTACTACAAAAACTGATTGCAGCCAAGCTGTGATAAAAAAGCAAGTATTTTTTACAAGACTGTGATGATATTTTAACATTAGGCTTGACAGCACTTGATATTAACACACCAGATGGCCTCCTTCTTTAGAGACCGCAATTTCCCTTCCCACGTGGTTAAAAATGCCTTCCAACGCATCTCGTCCACATCCCGCACCTTGGCCCTCAGACCCCACCCCTCTAACCGTAACAAGGACAGAACACCCCTGGTGCTCACCTTCCACCTTACAAACCTCCACATAAACCAAATCATCCGCCACCTCCAAAAAGACCCCACCAGCAGGGATATATTTCCCTCCCCACCCCTTTCCGCCTTCCGCAAAGACCGTTCCCTCC
>NC_057738.1:34536498-34543128 GCF_004010195.1 Chiloscyllium plagiosum
TCCTCTAGCTTATCTCTTAAAGGCTCTCTGCCTTTATTCCTGATGAAGGGCTTTTGCCCGAAACGTCGATTTTACTGCTCTTCAGATGCTGCCTGAACTGCTGTGCTCTTCCAGCACCACTGATCCAGAAGCACTTTATATTATAGACCCTAAGACTGGAGCTGCAGTGAGTATTGAAACACAATGACTGATAATAGAAGCTGAAGATTTTACTCATACATTGGGAAATAAAATTATAATGGTACCTGAAATAGAAGATCTGACAAACACATTATTGAAAAAGCTAACGGATGTTTATATAACTATTTGGCGTATAGGATTCCAATTTTACCTGCTGAAAATGTGATTTTGTACTGCCAACCAGATATCAGATACACCAGATCTAAAACACAAATTAAATTGGCATAGAATTAACTGTAGAGGCTCTCTGTAAATTCAGGCTGAAGGGTCATTCTCATCTGGTACCATGTAGTCAGAACCACTTACAGTGCTCATTGGCCATGTACCTGTGCATGTAAATGAAAGTCAATATACCAGTAGAAAGCAGCCAGCATACCTTAACGAGGAGGTCCACTCAGACTGGAGCAATCAAGGAAGGTTTTGTAACTGTAAGAATGGCTGCCAAGGGGGACTGGGGCGTGTGCCAAGTCTTGGGAGGAACGTATCAGCAAAGTGAGGCAGAAACTGGGCAGATGGAAGCCACGGTCGATCTCCATCGCGGGAAAAAACCTGGTTATCAGGTGTGAGGCACTGTCATTGCTGTTATACGTGGCACAGGTCTGGCCTATTCCCAAAACCTGTGCTGTTGCAGTCACCCAGGCCATCTTCCAATTTATATGGAGCTCAAAGATGGACCAGGTCTGAAGGGACTCTATGTATAAAGATCGGGGGAAAAAAACACACCCAATGCCACCCTCACCCTGATGGCCACCTTTGTGTGTGGCTGCATCAAGCTGTGCGAGGATCCCCGGTATGTAAACACCAAGTGTCACTACGTACTTAGGTTCTACCTGCCCCCGATGTTGCGAAGGATGGGCCTGGCATCACTGCCGCAGAACGCTCAGTAGTTGGACCGTTCCGTATCACCTGTCCTTCGTGGAGAAGTTTATGAAGAAAAACACCTTTGACCACAAGTCCATCAGGAAGTGGTCAGTAAGTAGTGTCCTTGAGACCCTTCGGGAAAAGGAGAGGGCGGATCCTATCGAGCGGTTTCCTGAGCAGACTGTCAAAGCCATTTGGCAGAATGCCTCATCGCCAGAACTTTTCAACAAGCACCAAGACATGGCTTGGCTGGTGGTGAGAAGGGCTCTGCCTGTGAGATCCTTTATCCACATCTGGACTCTCAGCCGCACCGCACACTGCCCTCGAAGCGGCTGCGGGAGGGACGAGACTGACACACACCTCCTTCTGGAATGTGCCTACGCAGAAGACGTCTGGAGAGGAATGCAGTGGTGTTTGTCGAGGTTCGTCCCGAGCAGCGCCGTGACGCGGGACTCCATGCTCTACGGCCTGTTCCTCAGGACGCACACCGAGATGAACATCAACTGTGCCTGGAGGATCATCAACTCGGTGAAGGACGCTCTCTGGGTGGTCCGAAACCTGTTGATCTTCCAGCTGAAGGAGTTGACCCCGACTAAGTGTTACAGACTGGTACATTCCAAGATCCAGGATTACGTGTTTGAGGGACGCACTGAAGCTTGGGGCAGCTGCCATCAAGTCGCGGTAGGGAAAGACCACCGTGTAACATCTGCCTGCCTAAGCAGAACAGGGGGCCCACCCTGTCATTTGGGCTCCACTGACGCCTCAGCAGAAGAGCTGGATAGTAAATGTACAGACTTGTATATAGGAAAAATAAAATTTGATGTCTGTATGTAATATAATGTGTGCACAAGAATGGCATGACCAATTGTAAAGAGACCCAAATAATTTTATGAATAAAGTTTATTTTCAAATTTTAAAAAAAAGTGTGGTCATATGGTGATACAGCAATGTGCAAAGTCCCATGAAGAACAATGAAAAATCAGCACACAACAATCTAACATTAGAGGGGTCAGTTAGACTCTGTTGACTGGATAGCTGGTTCATGATGTAGAGTGATACCAACATCAGTTTCAGTCCTACACTGGTTAAGGTTGCTATAAAGGTCCTGCCTTCATAACTTTGCCCCTTGCCTGAGGTGTGGTGACCTTCAGGTTAAACTCACTACCTGTCAATTCTCTTTCTTGCTTTCTCTCTCGCTTTCTTGCTTTCTCTCTCGCTTTCTTGCTTTCTCTCCCATGAGGGAACTGTCCTGTGGGGTGATAGACAAGTTTACTTTCTCCTCTATTTGAGGGAAAATTGGCTGCAAGACCTGCAGCTCGAGGCATTGGATTCTCTGCTGCAGCTTTGGGCTGGGGGATCCTGATACTCTGCCTTCCATTGTTGGGTAGAAAGACCTCTATTCCCAGACAGCTCTTTGCTGGACAATGTGAAGATGTAGTTAAAGAGGCAAATATGATGAGTTTAGCTCCCGTGATCAGAGTACGAACTTTTAGGATTCTGCGGCATTGTCAGGGTAAGAATCTGAGCCCATTTACCCAGTCTTTGCACTCCCATTATCTTTACTCTCATCCCCACTTCTCCCTTGCCTTCCTTTCCTTCACTCATCTCCAGTCACTGTGCCCATCTTCATTCACTCCACCTCAGTTCAGCACCTACTCGCAATCTGTATTTCCAAGCCACAGTCTTATTAACAGAGCCAATGCCTCATCCCTCGATTCATCCACACAACATCTGGACTGGTCAATCCCAACGTGCACGTTCTCATAAGATCATGACTAATGCACCATATTTCCTGAGGGAGAAGGTTGTCTCACCAGATTTGGCAGTGACCGTGAGAGCCAGTCCTTGACCTGAAGGCCACAGATTGGTTCATGGCTGTGGCGAGCAGAAATGCAGGAGGAGACATGCTGCAAGGGTCCTCAAGCAGAGTCACATAGAACAGATGGATGCCATTTGGCCCATTAGGCTCTCTCTTAGCTCTTTGAAAGAGCTATCCAATTCTTTTCACTCCTCTGTTCTTTCTCCACAGTCATGCAACTCTTTACCCTTCTTTATATATCCAATTCCTACTTGAAAGTTATAATGGGATTGTGAGCTCCCATTTGACTTGCAGGCACTATATTCCAGCCCATATTCTCTTCCCATTCTCTTTCACTTTGAACTCACACCCAATGCATTCTATATGATAGGCTCCACCTCAGCTTGTTGAGTCTTATTCCCCTTTTTTGATCTCAGCTGCTGAAGAAATGTGATGTCTGTGGTAAATAAAAAAGAGGAATGAATGCATTTTGAAGATGTACCATCATTCACTCTGACCTTTGTAGCTCATGAGACTGGCACTGCACCTCCTTTAGAGCCAAGGCTCGAGGAAGGGCCTTCATATCATTGACAACATAATGGGTTTCTGGAAGAGGCATCATGTGCAGGATGAGAGGAATCAAAAGTTGAATTTGAGGAATATTGAAGCAGAAAGATCATGCATCAGGAAAGCCTGTTAGTGAACTTGTATCTAATATCTAAGGACAAGTATAAATCCAACTTCATATATTGTGACATTGCACAGAGCTTATAAAGCATTCTGGCAGCTATGCAGTGAGTATTCAGTTCCATGAACCTGATATTGGGCCCCGCCACAATGGAGCCTCTGGCTATGGATCTGGCACTTGCCATGCTAACTTACACTACTATCAATTGCTTTGGGATCCAACTGTTATAAAGTCTTCCAAGGGTTATACTGAGTCTTCTTTAGTTCTCATGTGGAGGAGGTAGGAAGCCTATAAGTGTGGCTTTGGCAGCACCATGTATCATTAGCTATTCTTTCTCAAAGTCAAAAATCGCACGACGCCAGGTTATAATCCAACAGATTTATTTGAAACTCAAGTGTTCAGAGCTCCCTTTCCTTCCTCAGGCAGCTAGTGAGAGAGAATACATCAGACATAGAAATCAGAGTAAAAGATCAAATGATCATACAACTTTTGTGAATGTATTAATCAAACCTAGATGGCTATTAAGTCTTTAATCAGTTAGAATGCAGGTGCAGAGTTTTGATTAATTAATATGTAAATCCATGTCCCACGATAACTTCAGGTTTTATCAGAATAAAAATGACACCTTAGGTCAGACAATGCAGTTTAGGTGGGAGGCCATGTTTCAAATCTGTTTGCATCTCATCCTGGAGCTAGACTTGAAACATGGCCTCCCACCTAAACTGCATTGTCTGACCGAAGGTGTCACCCCTATTCTATTAAAAATCACCCAACCGGTTATAGCACAAAGGGTTTATTGGGAAGTACTAGCTTTCATTGAAAGGTTTGTGCACTTCTGGAATTCTCCATCAGAATGCTGTGGATGCTCGATCTTTGAATATTTCTTAAGACTGGGGCACACAGATTTTTGGTCTCTCAGGAAATCAGTGGATATGGAGAGTGGGTAGAAAAGTGGAATTGAAACCCAAAATAAGTCTTTAACAAATTGAATTACAGAACAGAGTTGATGGGCCCAAAGTGTCTACTTCTGCTTCTGCAGTTGTTGTGCATTGTTTTCTTCCTCTTCCTCCAGCCCTTTCTCCAAGCTGTGCCTGCTCAGTCCTGTCTCCTTTACTGCTCCTTGCCCTCCAGCCTTACTTCCCAGAAGACCCATTAATGAAATCAAGTATCTGTAAGGCCAACAAGACATACAGAACCAGCAACAAATTGTTCCCGCAATGCACAATCGGTTGTTGAATGGAAATTTAAACCGTCAGAAGATCCCAATTTTAACCAGGCAACAATTAAACATTGTTGCTGAACATAAATTAACATTGAAGATAGCAAACAAGTTCATGAAAATGTCATTTTAAAAAATGCTTTAAAATTTACCATCTCCTCTTTCAGGACACAGAATATACCTGCTCCTGTTTATTTTATATGTGCATTAACACATCACAAGTACAGCACCCTTGCTGTTGACACTTTGGAGAAATTGTACATGCATAAATATACATCATTAGATAGATCAGTAAATTAAAATAAATCCAATCAATTGACATTCATGTTTTGAGTCCCTGCACATATTCCACTTTGAAACCAGTGACAATGATCTTCCACTTATCTCAAACATCCATGGCTGTTACACACAAAGGCAAGGACACAAAATGGGAAGGCTCTGTGACCATGTAGCTATTTCTTTAAATTGGGTCAAATTTAGTAGTAGGGAACTGAGTGACAATGTGGAAATATTTAGTTAGAAATCACACTACACCGGGTGATAGTCCAACAGGTTTATTTGGAGGCACTGTCTTTTGGAGCACTGCTCCTTCATCAGGTGGTTTTGGAGTATAAGATCATAGGACACAGAATTTATAGCAAAAGATTACAGTGTCATACAGTGATAAATTGAACAAACCTGGATTGTTAAATCTTTTATCTTTTAGAATGCAGGTTTTGGTTCATTAATATGTAAATCCCAGAACTTCTTTTTAGTCACCTTCTCGAGCTAACAAAAGGTGACATCTCACCTCAGACAATGCATTAAAGATATGAGATCAGAGTCTGTCTGTATCCCAATCTTAAATCAGACTGGAAATAGAACTGTGCACTGATATTAGGTGACAGGCAGGCGGTTTACTGGGGATTGAAGGAAAAATATTTTCACCCAGAGAAAGGTGGGTATTTGGAACTCACTGCCTGAAAGGGTTGGTAGAGGTGGGAAAGATCACAACATTTAAGAAATATTTAGAAAATCACTTGAAACCCAAAGCATAAAAGGCTGTGGGCCAAGTGCTGAAAAATGGAACTAGGGTCCCATTGGTGACCAGTGTGGATGCAATAGGCCAAAGCATCTCTTTCACTGTAAAACTCTTGGCTGTATGACTGACTGGGGCTATATTCCCTGGAATGTCAGAGGTTAAGGGGTGACCTTATAGAAGTTGATAAAATCATGAGGGACATGGATAGGGTGAATCGCCAAGGTCTTTTTATCTAGGGTAGGAGAGTCCATAGGTTAGATGGCATAGGTTTAATGTGAGAGGGGAAAAATTTAGAATGGACCTAAGGGGCGGCTTTTTCACCCAGAGGGTGATGTGTGTATGGAATGAGCTGCCAGAGAAAGTGGTGAAAGCAAGTACAATTACACCATTTAAAAGACATTTGGATGGGTATGCGAATAGGAAGGGTTTGGAGGGATATATGTCGAGTGCTGGTAGATGGAACGAGATTAATTTAGGATATCTGGTCAGCATGGATGAGTCAGACCAAAGGGTCTGTTTCCGTGCTGTATAGCTCTATGACTTTATGACTATGAATTTGGAATGATGGAAAATTTTGGGGTAGGGGTGGGGGTTTCAGAAAGATTTTTGGGAATGAGTGAGAGCTTTGGAAGAGAGTGCTGATCATTTAAAGAGAGGGAACCACTTAGAATATTATATACTATACATTCAAGGAAGACAGGTTAGATGGTCAGCAATTAGATGGCATTGGGATCAAGGGGCAAGAGGTGTACCACATTAATTAGATAAGCTTGAAGAGAGATGAAAATAGAGGGGAGAAAAACTAGTGAAAGACTCAGATTCAATACTAGGGAACATGTCCAGCCTGGTTGACAACTCTGGAA
>NC_057738.1:34543628-34585579 GCF_004010195.1 Chiloscyllium plagiosum
GAGCAAGGGGGTGAAGGATTATCAGGGTGGGCAGGATTGTGGATTTGAGGTTAGAATCAGATCAGCCATAATCATATTAAATGACAGAGCAGTCTCTTATGGTCTAAGGGATTGAGCAATCTCCTTTCCTTGATCACTTGAGTAAAGAAAGTGAAAAGGAAAAGGCAAACAGGTTAATGAGCAAGAGGAAAAATAATTGATGTGAGCATAGCATGAAAGACCAACCATTTACCACTTCAAACAATACTGGATGAGCTCAGAGGAGTTGCATATTTGAAACTGAGCATGTGTGCATGCGCAGAATGATCGTTTGTGAGTGTGCAGACAGTGTACAGAGTGATAGCACATGAGTTTAGAGATATGAGGCCAATTGGGATTTCGCTCTGTGTGTTGTAAGTGCAGCATTGAACACCTGAAAATGACTTTGTATCACTTAGTACACCAGTCAGTCCACCCATTGCCAATGTGGGCACCATCATGAGATAGCTGGCTATAGCAGCTAGCTGTAAAGGACTGTATGCAATATATTAATTAAGGCCCAGTCACGTCTACACGACTTTGAATATTAACACGTTGCACCAGTCAATGTGCAACTTAACCCCAATGGTTTATAGAGACTGAATTGCTGCCTGCTGGTCTGACCCCCACTCCTTAGATTTCCACCCCCCAGATCCACACTGCTTGCCAGCTAAGAGTGGGTGTTGCTGATGCACTTGGCTTCCTGATGATCAAATCCACGACCTGTCTTAGAATCCCAGCCCTGTTTCTGATGAAAATCAGGCCTAAGGTCTACTGCAGGATACTCACCATTCTGAACCAAACCATCCAGGAGCAGCGAAAAGGTGAGAATTTTTTCCTTTGAGGAATCGTTGGCCATTCTTATTTCGGCAGAACTTCAGGGTTGGCAGAGATTGCATATTGAAAGAAGAGGGGAGAGTGGATAACTGGCGAATGGTGTACAGAATAAAGAGGGCGAAGGAAACTCTATTGGAGTGGGGTGGGGTGGGGGAGGTTGGAAAAGTTTCGTTTTACTTCTAGGCAATCTTCCTGCTTAATGTAATCTCCCTTCACACTTCCCTGAAATGAATACTTCTACAGGTCGCTAGGAGACACACAGCAACTGCAGCCTGATCTGACCGGCTCGCTGAAATTCCCTTTATTCATTAGAGAGGAAGTGATTGACCATTGAAATGAAGCTAACCACATGGGAAATTTGGAACATGCATTCGCTTGTACCACTGTGTCACCTTCATTTGCGCTGAAAATTAATTTGAAAGATTTCGATTGGGATTTAGGTGTGCAGCTAATTAGATCGTTGTCACTTCTGTTTTTAGAATCCAGTTATAATCCAGACTGGTCTGATGGATTGACTTTTTTTCTCTCTTTCTCTCTCCCTCTTTGCTGACCATAAGAAATATCACCTTACTGCCGAGAGGCGTCGAGTCAATCTCATTCAGGGACTGTAGTATATTGTAGGAAAGGTGTGTGAGAGATGGGAGAGTTGGGCAGGAGAGAGGGAACTTTACATATAAATACTCCGTGTCACATTTAATGTGGGAATACAAAAGAATTGGTGTCCTGAGCGAAAACATTCCAGTTTATTGTAGGAAAGGTGTGTGAGAGATGGGAGAGTTGGGCAGGAGAGAGGGAACTTTACATATAAATACTCCGTGTCACATTTAATGTGGGAATACAAAAGAATTGGTGTCCTGAGCGAAAACATTCCAGTTTGGACATCTGCCTGATGAGGCGGAAAAAATAAATGCCTTTTTTTAATGGTGCAAAATTAAAACTAATCCAAGCGGGTATTTAATAATGGCAGAATTCTTTATACCTTGAGAAACAGACAGGTTATAACGTGTGATATAATAGATATGTAGTTCAATGGCATTTAGTAGTCACGTCGGACAGTATACCGGTATTATGCTACTACATGAACGGCTGATGTTTTGGTATGTGCAAATGTCAGTTAATGAGCGAGGCTTGCAGAAAGATACTGCTGAGGGCCAAATATGTTAGGCTGCATCGGGAAAAAAACGAAGCAGAAAGCAAAAAAAAACATTTGCTCTCTTTAAATATGCGAGTTAGGTGTAACGAGTTAGAATTCCCGAATAAAACTTAATTCAGTCCGCGGCATTTTCTGCATGATTCCCAAGATCGGGGTGTTTGAGATGAGGCCTATACATTTGCAGCATTCACCACGCTCGGAGAATGGGATGATGTTTAAACGTAGAGTAAAATCTCTCAGGTGCTCCTTTTGCACGCAGTTTCTCAATCGTTCTCAGCTGAATGTTTCTAATTACACTGGAGTTTAGGTGCATTTGCTCGGGAGAGACTTTAATTTAAAATTACAACATATATTCTCATTGGCCAGCTTCTTAGCACTGCTCTCCCCTTCGGTTACTGGTGATTATTTCTGATCAAATTCACGCTTTTGTGAGAGTGATGAATGTATTTATTCAAGTCAATAATTTTTGTCTAGTTTTCCTTGGGGCTCCCAGGCCCATCTTGCTATTATCTCCCCAAATTGCTGCCTGTATGTTTGGATAAACGTGGTGGAGAATTATTCTCCTTGGGATCAGCAATGTTGGGACTATCCACAAGGAGAATTATCATCGGCTTTTCCGTATTACAACAACTCCTTAAAACTTCAAAGGTTCGTGTGAGAGGTTTACTCTTGGTTTATTGAAACTTAAATTTAGCGAAATTTCAATTCAATGAAACTTAAAACCCCAATTCCTGGTTTAGTGAAATGTAATGTGTCCATCTTGCAATATTTCTGTTCATTTCAAAGTGAAAGCAGGTCTCTGTGACATTTATATTGCACTGCGTCTGAATTGAGACCCCCTTTTGCAAGCGACAATTTCTTGCAGTTGATGTATAACAGGTTTGGAGAGGGGGGGAGTGTGGTTCCCCCGTCTAAAAAAAAGTGGAAAATAAAAATAAATGGCGGTGCTGGATGAAAACTGGTCAGCATAAATATTTGTTTCTTTTGTCCTTTTTTGTGAAATAGCTGTTCGTGTGCTCAGAGACTGATGCGGCTTTTAAATCCTAAACTGGGGATTCATTTCGAGTCATCGAGCAGGGAATCAGACCCTTCAGTCCAACTCGCCCATGCCAACCACATATCCTAAATTAACCTAGTCCCATATGCCAGCACTTGGCCCATATCCCTCTAAGCCCTTCCACTGCGTGTGCCCATCCAGATACCTTTTAAATGTCGTAATTGTAACTTGGCCTGGTCCATTGCAACATTCACTGGACACAAATCAAAACCTCACAGGAGGGGGAGAGAGCAGGGGAAGAGGAGGTGAAAAGACAGTGTTCCTGGAATTAAATAAGCGTGAATTTCATGGAAGCTTCCTCCCCGCCCCCCCCCCCCCCCCTCCCAAAGGTGGCACTCTCGGATGCGTGGGAGTGGACGAATGGTCATGTTCAGCTCTCCCTTACAATGACATTTGCTGATTAATTCAGACCTCCGCTGGAAACGGCTGTTCGTGAGACAAGAAACTGAAGTTTATTTTTCTGCACAGGACTGCTTTACCCCTGCAGGAGATATGAAACAGAAACTCGACAAAAAAACGAGACAGGTCTTTGCTTTTCGAAAATACTGTATATGAATTCCTCAAAATACAAATAAAATGTCACAACGAATATGTTTAAAAATTAAATGAAAAAAGCATTGTTTATAATTTAAATGGAAGTCGACAAATCCAAAAATAAACTGGCTCTACGACAGAAATGTTAAATCCTAAGAGATTCGATTCTCTTCCCATCTCCTTTCCACGTTATTCCCACAGATCAAAGGGGTACAGAAATGTAATTGTCCAGTTTAACAGTCGGTAACGTACCGCCCAGGTCTGGATGAATAAGACATGCCTGCACCGTAACACTGGGTGAATCTGCAAACTAAAGAGAAATCCCATGCATGTAGAAATTGGCTTCATGGTAAGCAGAAGAGTGGAGCTGGGCGATTTGCAAAAACGTGTGGCAAATAAGGGTCAATCCAGTTGCCTCGTTATTTATGTTATTGCAATAGGACCGGCGGAGGGAAAGCCGCCGGCATGCTATCTCCTTGCAATCCTCCTTCCGCCGGACACCCTCGGCAGGCCAGGCTCAGGATCTGCTAATGGAGACATTTTCCAAATATTGAAGCATACATCTGCCGTCGCCCTGTGACCTTACCCCTTCTGCTCATCTCACGTTCATTTCCTTAACAGAGGCCAAGGCAACGCTGCAACGTTTTATTACAACGTCGAACAAAAATTAAAACAAAAATTATCTCAAAAGTAAATAAATAAAATCGCGGGTCTTTACAACACATCAGGCAGTTACAATCACAACACGTTTGCACAGGTTCGTTCGGGACTGATTCTGAAGACAGGGGTTTTACAGAAAAAACAAGGGTAAAAGGCATCCCTCCACTTCGATGGGAGTGTAAGCATTAACCGGAATCATACTTTAACACACTTAATTCACTTCGCTTTTTGAAGACAAGAGCTTTTATGTAAAAATAATGACCGCGATGCTGTGTAATATCTCAAAACAGACGGAGAACCAAAAAGACAAGAGAGAAAAATCACCCTATGTTAATGACTGCGGCAAAACGACAAATTTTGCGAATGGTCTTTACTTTTTTTTCAAATTGAGGTAACTACTTCGAATGCTATTTTATTGGACCCATTAATGGAATTCGCAAAAAAAAACCTATTTCCACAAGCAACTAACTACTGGCGGTAGGGCCAATTCGGCTGGTGGGATGTATTGTGATGGTCTGCTATCACAGTCTGTTTTCTTTCTCTTTAAGAATTTCACCCGCACAAGTAGCTGCAGCCGCTGTTGAAACGGTCACTCTGGCCCTGTGTGTGTCTCAGCAAACCCGCTGCCTTCGCTGGACAAGCTGGGCAAAGCGTTTTGGCCGGAGTACGAATCCTACTCGAGGGGGGGACTAAAGAGAGGGAGATTTCACAGACTCCCACGGCGTCGGTGCGCATCCAATTCATGCGCTGAACTGGGGAGTCCAGATACAAAAGCAGACATTTCTCGCAAAGCTCAGCAGGTTTGTTAGCAGTGACCCTTCCTCAGAACGGGAAGTCTAGATACTAGCCGTCCCATAACAAAAACAAGCAACTTTTCAACGACATGTAAGGCGTTTGGTGAAAACCGCTGAAAGTGCACAGCATTTGAGGGAATGTGATGATACGTTCTTGTGACACTTGGAGACAATTTCAATAAAATTATTTTGGGACAATTTACAGACTTTAATAAGACAGTGTTGCTCTTAGTTTATTTCTGAAAGGCAAAAGCGCAAAAAAGGACTTTTAAAAATAAATAAAATGCTTGCCATGCTGCAAATTAGATCTCATGATCAACATTTTGTCAAATTTCGTCCAGCATTAAGGTGTCAATTGTAATGTGCGGAATGTATGAGTTCAGGGATACTGCTACATCTGACTGCAATGGTGCGCCTTCCATGACCAACAGTGAAATGTAACTCTAGCGCATACCTGACTTGTTTTCTTCATGAGTCGTTCATACGCCGACTCTGTGATTTGCCATTCAACTCATTCAGAGATCCTGGTCTGCTGCTACGGGACTGGAGGAGAAGTTAATTGAATACCAGCTGACTCTGGGTTTTTTTTTAAAAAGCCCCAGCACACAGCCGACAGGACGTGTTGGCAACACGCGTCTCGCTGTGATCTCAGGCAGCAGCCCCCGGCTCAGTGACCCCTAGGCGGCAGCAGAAACACGGCCGACCCCCACAGCGGGCACTCGCTCTACAAACAGCAGCTCCCGGGATCACAGAGTTTGGACCGTGGTTTTAAACAAAAAAAAAGGCACTTGGGGGGGGAAAAAAAATGTCTGGTGCTCTTCAGTCGTGCAAAACAAAAACCCAATTATTTTTCTCTCTGTTGTGTTTAATCTTTAAGGGAAAATCTCTTTAGCAGCAACGTTTTATCTCTGCCAACGCCATGTATTGCTTTTGTGTCTCTCTAACCCATTGCTTAAATCTCCCACCTGAAGCTGGTCATTAAACTCCTCCCCGCGTTGGCTGTCGCCTTGGCAACGCTGTCTTACCGCCTGCAGAACTAATCATGAAACATTGATTATTATACCACCCTCTCCTCCTCATCCCTCGCAGTAAACGAAAATAAAAATCCCCTTCAACAATCGCCTCCGTTCAAACTGAAACTCGAACTGCACCGAAATCTCTAAGCCCTTTCCCACGAAGTAAAATTGCAGTGGTTCAGAGCCTGATCTTTTTTCCATCCAACGTGACATTTAACAATTAAAACAACACTAATTATTCTTCAGTCT
This sequence comes from Chiloscyllium plagiosum, assembly GCF_004010195.1. Classification (NCBI taxonomy): domain Eukaryota; kingdom Metazoa; phylum Chordata; class Chondrichthyes; order Orectolobiformes; family Hemiscylliidae; genus Chiloscyllium; species Chiloscyllium plagiosum. The sequence continues at coordinate 34,549,947 of NC_057738.1, forward strand.
ACAATAAAACGAACTTTGGAAACAATCAGGCAGTTCGACTCACGGTGTAAAGAGAAAAAAACTTTCAATTAACACATTTCTGGGACAACTGGGTCTGGTACCCGCATCTTCCGGCTCAGAAGTCGGGACATTGCCATAGGACCCTCTCTGGCGAGGTTGTAGCTTTTAATTTAAATAAAGACAACCTGCTCTGATGTGTTATGAGTCAGGTGGGACATGAGTTGGGTTTATCCTGGCCCAGATGTGTGGACACTACCCTTCGCGGTGATTATAAACGGAGGATTTTGTTTTACATGCCTGCTTTCTCTCGAGGGTGGTGGGGGGTGCCTGTATCCCTGTCTGTCTGAAGGAGTCACCAGGCGCGAGGAATGAGCTGCTGCATTGGGGAGGGACCCATCTCACACACTCACTCACTGACTGACTGAAACAGCCTCAAATCGCCGACCGCTCCTTTCCTCTCGGCTAACTTTCACTTGCACCAAGCCTCCTCCGGAGTTGGATGTGGAAGGGTTGAATGCGACAGAGAGTGTCCGGATTGGGAATGGGAACTAAGGCGCCAAGTCAAACTCCAAACTGGGGAGTTTCAGCTTAGAAATCCGCACCAAAACCCTGACCCTAACTTGTCATTTATATCCAGCAGCAACACTCAATTATGTACCTTTTATTTAAAATAATTTCGGGGGTTTTACAACCTTTTGTTTTGGCGAGACATATCCAATATTTCTCATCCGATGTTTTAGTCACTTCGCCATTCAACAGAATGCAAGCCCCACGGTCAAAAGTATGAATTAAAATTCAGCTCAGCTTCATTACATTCGTTAACTGTCGTGGTTAAAGCTAAAATAGAACAATAGTTCCACTCGGGTTAAGGTGGACTGTGGTCTAAAATAGGGTTGACATTTGTGCCAGCATTAGACTAGCTACGTCCTTGTGCGCGCCTCAAATTCGACCTTCCTGCAAAATTTCAAACGGCTCTGCTCCTATATCCCATCTATCAGGAAAGGACCTTACTGCTAGGGATAGCCATTACAAAATACAAAACCAAAACAATACCCAGACAGTTTACAATTCACGTCCTTCCAGTTAAAGACAGATTATCTCACTTGGAATTTTTTTTTAGGGAAAATATTTCTGTTTGTGACATCCAATTCCTGATATCCTCGCCTCCCTGGTCCGGTCAAGCTAAACATCTCGATGTTTTTATTGCATTTTTAAAGATTACAATCAGCAAAATAAAAACAAAGAGGCTGGAAATCTGCGCCTTTGTTTTTATTTGTTTTCATTTGCCATCTCTTGTTTTTTGATGTAAAAAACAGACCGAATGTTAACCCCAAATAAAACACGTTGACTGAAGCACTTGTTTAATCTACACCGAGTGACTGTGATAGGATGTGATTCATGTTTTTTTTTGAAAAAAAGAAAAATGGTGCTGTTCCATTTCCATTTTGCACTGGGTCGAGACGCGGCAGGACGATTCACCTCCCCCCGCCCCACCCGCTCAGTCCATCCGACGCGGCTGTGGGAATTAATTGAGGCCAGCACACCTCCCCAGAATGATGAAATCAGAAAGTCCCCCCCCCCACCCCGGACACAGTCAACACTAAGTCACATGCATTTCCCATTAAGTTTACACCGAGACCGGACAGCTCTCCCTAAGCTCGGTTCCATAAGCCAGGCGAGCTGTTGCTGAGGTTAATCCGCTCCATGCAAAAAAAAAATCGGCTTCCCGCCGGCTGTTCATGAATTATGGTGGAAATTTGTCCTGGCCGGCACATTAAATTTTCAACGGCTTCGCTCGGGAGAAATATTCCATTACAGTGCAACGTCAGCATCCAATTTGGGAAACGTTCAAAAACGCCTACAAGAGCGCTGAATAAATTCATTTCAAAGTGTCCCAACCAGTGGCTCCATATGTGGAGAGCATGTGTCCAATAAATCATCTATTGACCTTTCCCGCTGTATATTAGACCGAAAACTGACTCCTCTACTCGATGTTCTGACGTTGTCCTTTCTACACTACATTCCCCACTTCCCGTTATATTTGTTTTAAACGGAGGACACCGGGAGACTACAAATGAGAGACCTGAAAACGATTCCAATCGATCGTCGCCAGGTTACTGTTAGAGGATCTTACATTATTAATTAGGAAATGATCTGCCCTAATGCTGCAAGCAGGACAACCACATTCTGGGCCTTAAGATATTTTTAAAATTCATTATTTTAATACAAATCGTACAACAGGAGCTTTATAACCATATTCTAGCAAGTTTTAACATTTTTTATATTTCTGATTTTCGCTCAAACATCAAGCGACACTGTTATATCAACCACAAAAAAACTCATATATATATTTATTTCTGGATTTGTAGCTATATTTTTTGCCGGTTTGCTTTTGAGAGTAACTTTTTTATTTCTAAAATAACGATTGGTTCTCATACTGTTTCGTTTGAGATACATTTAAGACCCTTTAGTGATCTACTCTGCTACGCGACATCCAAAAATAAGTGAGCATATATATTTTATAGATATATATATATATTTAAAATTTAAAAAATAAGAAAAAAGAAGCTTGTGAGGATGAGGATATCTTTTACGGGTAGGAAACAATTTTTGCGATTCTCCGGAGAGAGAGGGGTAGGGGAAGGGGAGCTGACCGCGATCTGAATTGTTCGCGGGTTTCTGTTATTTTTGGAAAGGGAGGCGATCACTATAGTTTTCTTGTCACGTCCCGTGAGAGTTCTACAATGATAAAAAGCACAAGACCTCAATACACACTAGGTGGTGGCAGTAAGAAACACAGCGAAGGTGTTTAATCACCAAGATTCACACAATAGAGTGGCCAGCTGCTTGATTCTCTCTCTCTCTCTCTCTGTTCCTCCGTAGGGCTCACAACACTTTAACTTCTGGCTCAAAGGCCGTTCCTGAGTTTTGAACCGAACTCTGGGGTTCTGGTCTGCATCTGGTTAGAGATATCCTCTTGTTGAGTGAGTTCTCGTTGCAGTTCTTTTGTTGTTTTCAGAGGGTTGACGCTCCTCGGTAACATTTTGGCAAATGACACAAAAAAACCGCTTGTGTGTGTAAATTAATGAGAACGAAATAAGAATAATTTAAAAGAAAAGAGACGTGAGACAGTTTCCACTCCTGGCAAATACCTTCTGGCTCACTGACGAATCACAAGGTCCTGTCATTCTGAAATGATTTTTTTTTGCAACATCCCCACACACACAACATGGGCGGGTGGGCGGCGCGTTTGCAAAAATGCTTTTTTTTTGTTGTGTGTGATGTCTCTACAGTAGGATCCAGGTCAGTAAGACGGACAATGTTAAAACGGCGAAAGTGAAACACTGGGGGCTTATTGCAGAGTTATTCCTTTCGCACAGGTCAAACAAACTGCCTTCGAAATCCAGGTTTTTGGAATCTTTTTTGAGTTTTTCCCAAACATCGGTTGCTCCATCTTGACAATCTGCGATGGCAGTCGTGGCGCATGCGTGGAAGTCGTTCCAGTATCTGGAGTTTTATTTGGGGGGGGGGGGGGGGAGGTGTAAGGAGGAGGAGAATGAATCCAAACATCAAAATAATACACCGAAAATTCCGACAAATCAATCTCCCGCACCTCTGTCCATCTCCCCGTGCAATGTCTCCCTCTACTCCAATCATTCGCTCTTAGGTTTCTCTTTCACCCCACACTCCCCCCACCCCGCCACCCTCCATCCATCCCTCTGCAACTCGTTTGATAATCAAGGCGCATTTTAATCGTCATTAAAGTGGCACGACTTCCATTTGTCACTCACGTTGGGCAGGGCCATTGCAATCGGCACATTTCCTCATGTTTTTTTTTCTCTCACTCCCCTCTGAACAGATCCAGGCATCGTGAGAGAACCGCGCTGTGCCCGGAGGTGTCCCTGTCTCTAACGGCCTGGGAGCCTACATGCTTTCCAGCTAACGCCAAAATTGTAGAAAATTGTCACGCAAGCACATATACATGCATTCAAACATGCACAAACACGCACATATATACACAAACATTCATACATTACATATGCACATATATAAACGCATACATATACACAGACACATCCATACTTATATAGACACATAAAAACACGCACACATATACACAGACATTCATACATTATATATACACATATCTCAACACATACATGTACACAGACACATCCATACATATATAGACACATATAAACGCACACATATACACAGACAGGAGAAAGTGAGGACTGCAGATGTTGGAGAGCAGAGCTGAAAAATGTGTGGCTGGAAAAGCGCAGCAGGTCATTCAGCATCCAAGGAGCAGGAGAATCGACCTTTCGGCATAAGCCCTTCTTCTTGAATAAGGGCTTATGCCCGAAACGTCGATTCTCCTGCTCCTTGGATGCTGCCTGACCTGCTGCGCTTCTCCATATACACAGACATACATATATATATATACCCATATATAAACACGCATACATATACACAGACATTCATACATATATACACATATATAAACACGCATACATATACACAGACACATTCATACATACCTAGACACATATATAAACACACAAAAATACACATATATGCATCCAAATACACACACGTGCACACGTGTGCATATGCACACACGTACATATACACGATTGTGCACTTATATGCCTACAAATGCAAACATACATGTATAAATACATACACATAATATAGAGATCTACCTATTCATACGCACACATACGCATTAAACACAAACACAAACATGCAAAGAACCACACGTACCTAAGAAATCCACACACATACAAACCTATGTACACACATTGAGACACTCAACGCAAATACATATCTACATACACAGACATATCTGTAAACACACACGCATGCATAAACACAAAATCTACTCACATTCACCCACAAAACTACACACACGCACAGACACATCTACACAGCCACATACAAAGCAAGTCTATTAATATTTTATACGGCGCAGATCAATCTATCCAACTGCATATTTTATAACGGTTTGTTTCTTCTGTACGAAATATTTGAAATACTAAAATCAGATAATGCATACACCACGGCGGCATTCGGTTTGTTGCAATGGCAGAGCTTCTCAATCAACATTGTAAAATGTCAGCACCCGCAGTGTTTTATACACGGGCAATAAATAATGGGATATTGAGATGCCTGGGCAATCTTTCCTGCAGTATTTCTGCTATAATTACATGTCCCAGAGGATCGACCCAGAGGACATGTAATTTCTGATCTCCCCTTGCATCCGCTCTCGAATTCTTTACAGGATAGGAAGCAAGTGGGGCTCAAAATTCCAATTTTAACTGTGGATAATATACCGGGCAGTTTATTTAGTGGTTACCATGCTGCACACACAGCAAACGCTGTTCTGCTATTCTTTACAATAAATATTAACTGTTCTCCTCCGGGAATGTAGTCTTGTTCGGATTGAGGTAATTCCCCCTTGCTTGCATACTCAAGCATTTCGGTTTATATATTTTCCACTGCTTTTTAATCCTCATATTACGTCTGTTCGCTTGCCCCAAATGTATATCAGGATAGTCGGTAACGTTACCATAGTTCGCGATACCAAGGAGCATTAAAAGGGGGCAAAATTATTTGGTACCCCCAAAAAATGTCCTAGTAGAAATTCATTTGCTATTCATCCAAGCCGCCGTTCAAAACCACAATCCATCCAAACCATGTACTTCCATGAGAAAGACATTATATCATGTTGTAAAATGTTAAATAGTCAAGGTAAGGATTTAAAAATGGGCTTTGCTCGTTATTCATTCATCGCTACATTTTTTTTGTTATATACGGTACTCCTTTTAAATGCCGCATGTTTTGCAGTTATTCTTTATGGTTCTGTGCCTTTACATATATTTGCAAATGATTCTATGCACTTCCAGGGGCCGTACACGCGCACAAATAATCAGCGTAATATACAACAAATATTCATAATTTTGCAGCTCCTATAAAAAGGCGATCATGGAACGTTCATTCATGAACAGGGGGAATAATTGTATGTCTGTGTTTGCAGGATGGGAATCGAGAGAGCAGTATATCGCTTTTTAAAACCTACGGTTTGTTGGCATGGATTATACAATGTAGATTATAGGTGTGGCTGTATGTGGGAAATATGCACATCTCTAAGTCTCCAGTCGGGCTCACTGGAAAACATTGTTACCCTGTGATACATCGCAAGCACCAGTTGGTAGGCAGTTCTCGGGCCTTTGTTCGGATGTGTACCCTTTGTGTGTACAGATGGAGAACAGCAACATGTTGGAACGGGACGTGATGATGCGTGTGTGTGCGTGGAGGGTATGGGGCGCGGTGCTGAGTCAGTGAGTGTAAGAGACCATGTGGGAGAGTGGTGAATGTGGGTGATATTCCTGCCTCGCGTGTTCCACGTGGGGAGAGTGGGGGTGGGGAGGAGGCGGCGGTGCTGGTGAGTGTGGGTGTGTGTTGGTGTCATACTTACGAGCAGATGGTTTCCACATTCTGCTTGTCGTCCATATCTTGCTGATAGTTCGCGACGTTGTCTCCCAATTTCAGCAAACAATCCGAGAATCCTTTAAACACCGCATCGCACTTGCCGGCTGCTCGCACAGTATGGAACAGATAAGCTGCGGGGGGAATTAAAACAGCAGTGGTCATAAAATACTGTTACTCATCATAACACTTTAATCATAATAAAAAGACAACAATGCGTTTCTGCCAACTAGTTACTTATATGCTGTTTTTCCAGCCTTTTTCATGTGGTGCGCTGTATCTCACAAACATACATTTTAATATTATTATGGAGAATTTTTAATCTAAATATACATTATTTTTACAGGAGAGGTGCTCCTTTTAACAGAAACCTGATATGTTTCCCTCCCCTCTCCAATTAGATATTGACTGGAGCTGCTCTATTTGTTGTAGGCTAAAATAACAGTCCCCTGTCTGTTTCAGGTTTATTTTTAGTCTATCTTTGATATTCTTGCAAGGTCTCTATTGGCATGAGTGCGACCCCCCACCAACGCCCCGTCCCCTTTCCATCTGTGTGACCTGCAGACTTTCTGAATGTTACTTTCAGGCTGAAATCTTTTCCCGTCGTTTAGTTTTGGGACTCGGAAAGGGTGTGACCAGTTCCCGGGCAGCGTTCCCTTGACTTGCTTGTGTCGGTTTCGGTAAGTTGGAGTTGGACGGTAAAACGGCAAGGCGTCGCCAGAAATCAATCGGGATTTTTAATTTTGTTTCCGGCGTGGGGATGGTTGCATTTTCGCAACTTGTCCCTGGGGCTTCGGATTCCGTCCGGTAGATTGTCGGAGTCCTCTGCATTTTCTTTTGGTTTTGTACAACAGCAGTTTTCCACTTTCCATATGCCTCTTCTTCGCCCGGATGGTCATCTTATACTCAGTTGATTTTGTTTTAAAATTCAATTCGATGCACGGGTGATTGACTGGAGTCTCCGAGCGGAACCGTGTACATGTTAGTTAACGCTATCAAACCTGCCCTTAAGTGTTGGGGAATTAAGCGCGCTGGCCTAATTGATCAGTCCACGGATCCTGACCAAATGCGCCTCACTAACAAGGCTAATACCAGTACCATATGGCACTCTGAGATCTGGCTAATCATGAGCTGGTGGTACCTCAGCTGTAACCGGCTTAAAAAATTGAAATATGGGCAAGGGCCTTAAACTACTCTCACAGTAAAAGGTGTCTTTGATGTATGGGTCTGGAATTATCTGTACCCGTCTGTAAATGTCCATAACTTGTCCAAATAAGCGCCTTATTAAAATTCAGAGTGGCGGGTTTTTATTTTGCTGTTATTCACTTCGATTTTACAGGTGAATATTTTGATCCAACGGTATAAATTGGGTTATCCAGCATATTTCTTTGGGGGGAGAGCGGATGGTCCGATGTATAAATGTACGAGATAACGGGAAAGAAACCGTCCCCATTGAAATTGACCGCAGTACTCTAGAATTCCGGTTACAATCACGGGGCTTGTTACATCGTTTGGTAATGCGTTAAAATGCACTTTCTGCCGTTGTATGTAAACGGGTAACCTATTAATAAAATGTTTTTAAAAATGGATTAAAACACTGACGTGATTTTCAAACACCTTTTTTTTAAAATGCATTTCAAAGATCCATCTGGAATAGAATCCGTCAGTGATGGCTGCGGTAGGGAATGGTCAGATCTGCTGTTAGACCTCCGCGCCGGTACAAACACAGAAGGCGATGCCTTTTTTAAAATTTTTATTTGGCCGGGTTATTTAATCCTTTCAAATGAGGAGATTGCCTGACATTCTGAGGGGAAACCACTCATAATGCTTGCTCCCAATTTACACATTCAATCTTAACTCTATTCCTCGCCTGCAAACGAATGTGCCTTCACCGTGTTCCACATTAAAGAGAGAGAGAAAGAGGTTTTCCTACGCCGCTTCCCGGGATAGCTTTCTCTCGATGTCAAATCCGTACCTTAAACCGGGAATTTTTGAACCGTGCCCAGGGAACAATTTCAGGATTATTGAGAGAAAGTCGAAATCTCCTTTCGTTCTCCCCATTTAGTTTCGAAAATGATTTCCTTTTGACTCGTTCTGGGGCTGTAATTTCTAGCTATTTAAAATCTCAATGAAAATAGCAAAGAACTGATTCATTTGCCTTTCTTAAAGCCTGGGGAACATACTAGAGGCACTATGGCCGATGTTAATGAAGACGGAGGATTTTTTTTCTGCCTCTGAATCACTACAACTTGGAGAACGTGTTAATAGTGGCTGGATTTTATTTTGGATATTAACATGATGCCCAAACAGATCTGAATAAACCATTAATAAATATCTTGCGACTGTGCGTCCAAGGCTAGCAATGGGAGGCTCTATATTCTCTGTTTGGGTCTGATATTTTTCAGAGTCGAAGGTTTTATGTACAGTACAAGGTTAACTGCGGCTGGATGTCATATGACCGGGGGAAAATCTGGTTTGAATCCCGAGAAAATAACTTTTAGACTTTATGTTTCCGAGGGTGAGAGCCCAGTTTTAACTCTTTCATTGTCTACAAGAAGTTGACATTCCCACAACCCGCCAGTCCTGCAACAGAGAGAGAGAGAGAGAGCTGCAGGACGGCTTTATTACATTTCAATCCACGTCCTGCATTTTCTCTCCCTCTCTCCGTTATCGGACCCAAAGGAAGGTGACACACCGCGGCGTTATCACGGACAGAAATATATATATATATATAAAATAAACGAACGATGGATGAATGCTGAGTTTTCCTGTGTTCGGGAGTCAGTTCCTTGTTCAAACGACTAGGGGGGAGATGGTTTCAGACTGAGTTGGACGGTGCGTCACGATCTCTCGCATTATTCCCCCTCTCTCCCTGAACAAGGGGTTGGAATGTAGAGTGAGAGGTGATAACGCGCCACTGTGAGAGTGAGGGTCAGACACCAACCGGTGTATATACACACACACAGAATGAATTAATCGAATGTTATGGTTTCACTCACCGAGCTGTACAGCGAGAGTAAGTGCAAGGTACACTCCGTTCAACGTAAGTCCCATCCTATATTGAGTAGAACCATTGAAGACTGCGGGCTTTTTCAGACGGTTAGCTGCGAAAACGTGGGGGAAGGCCGGACATCAGACATTGCCAACAAGTTAGTCCCTCCAAGTATAACAGCACAGTGCAGCCGGGCTGGGTTGGTTCACTGCCGTCTGAGGGAAGGGGAGGGTGTGGGGTGTGGGTGGGAGTTTAGGCAGAGCTTCGCTGGGCCACGTACACTCCTGACGTATGGGTTACTCTGGTGACATCAAATATCCCGCACCCACTCCAATCTGACATTAGCTTAAATTCCCACCCTCTGGGGAGGAGGGTGAGATTGACCACCGCACCCACCCCCCCTCCTCCCCACCCCATACACTTCATGACTATTGATCAGAGTGGGAGCAACTTGGGACATGAGAAAGGTTGTCAGGAGAGAGCGAAACTTTAGTGAATAGGGCGGTGAATGGTGTTTTCTTTAAAATAACATTCTCGGATGTGGAATATTGAAATCGACTGTCAAAGCCCCTTCCTAAATAGGTTTGGGTAATAACATTTGAAACATTTACACACACTATAGGATTCTTCGCATCTATTCCAGGATTAACATTTCCAAGGCTTTTTATTAAATATTAAAGAGAAACCCAAATGTTTCTGATTTTTAAAATGAGCTTCGCTTCTCTGCAGCAATTTTCACCTCTCGCCCCCCACCCCCTCCACGCCCCCTGCCCTGCTCTGACCTGCCCAGCTTTAAGAAGAAATGAAAAGTGAGCCCATTTCATTGAAGGATGGTCCGCTTTAGCAAGTTTATCTGGCTCTTTTTCTTCATCAATGACTCTGCCGGGTCCCATAAATCAGGCAACCTCCAAAATTAACCGGCACTCAGCGAGGAAACCGATCATCAAGTGATGATCAATGAGATTCCGAACAGTGACTCGGCCAAAAGGGATTATCGACAGGGGCTTGGGGAGTGGAAGAGACGTGTCTGGCTCGCCCTGATGGAGATGGAGATCAAACCCCTGGTCAATCCCTGTTGGAGTCATCCTGCTGTTCGACTGCGGGGAGCATCACAGTCGAAGGATGTGGAAGGACAGAGACTGCTTCCGAGATAGTCAGTGGATCTGCTTTGGAGAGCAAATGGAAGCTGAGGATTGAGGGATTTCCCCCCCTCTTTCACTCTCCTTGTTTATTGAAGCCCCTTTAAATAATTGATGCCCCCTTTGGGATTACCAGCGAAACGAATGACGTCATCCTGTGGCTGCTCAAAGTGTATCTCTCCCGCTGACGTCAGCAGGAATCTCTCCCCGTCCCGACAGGAGCTGATGGACAGAATAATGATCAGCAAGCAGATCTCTCTTACCCGCTTAAAGAGCCCGCCCTTCGCCCTCGGGCGCCTCCACCTCCCCCCAGGTTAGCTTCTTTGGAGTCTGCCCCTTTAACATGCCTCACTGCTGGTGCCCCGCCACTTCTCAATCACCCTCCATTCATCTCCCTTTACTCGAATAACCTAACTCTCCCCCGGGGGGTGGGGGTGGTCAGTGTTAACTTTAATTCACTACATAAATAATGCAGGCTCTTTTTTTTGGATAGAAATTGCAACATTCACCAGCCACGTTGTGTAACCAAATTTTCCAAGTCCTGAATTCTGTGTATGTGTGTGTGTATATGTGTGTGTGTGCGTGTGTGTGTGTATATGTGTGTGTGTGCGTGTGTGTGTATGTGTATTTGTGTGTGTATATGTGTGTGCGTGTGTATGTGTGTGTATGTGTATGTGTGTGTGTGTATTTGTGTGTGTATGTGTATGTGTGTGTATATGTGTGTGTGTATGTGTGTGTGTGTGTATGTGTATATGTGTGTGTGTGTGTGTGTGTGTGCATGTATTGTTGCCTGTTTAAATTTCGATTCAAGCAAACGACAGGCTCCCAACTAGTTTACGGAGAGAAATTGGCTTTTCCTTTCATTGATTCCAGGATTTCCACAATGCAGTCATTCAATACCAGTCGGATCTGGGTTTCCTGCCTCTGTTCGTGTGTATGTATGTGTGTGTGTGTGGGGCTGTGTGTGCCTGTTTTTATATGTGTGTGTCCGTGTATGTATGTGTGTGTGTCTGTGTGTGGGGCTGTGTGTCTGTGTGTGTGTGTGGGGCTGTGTGTCTGTGTGTGTGTGTGTGGATATGGTGACATTTCAATTCACCACGGGATTTCTGACATTCCACTCCATTTCTGAGACAGTCCAGTGCACTGTTCAAAAGGCGGTCTCACCTAATGAGCAATGCAGCTGCAGCTACACTGCGGGCGTCAACCGACACACTCAAACTCCCGCTTGCAAAGGGCTGGAGCGGCTGACCTATTACACGCTCGGACCAAAATACATCGAGGGGATTGAATTCAACTAACATTCCGATCGCAGGCTTACCTTCGATTCACTTCATTTGACCGTTAACAAAGTGCAACTCTCAGAATTACGAAGAAAAAGTCCCTCGAACACAATGTCATTTCATCCTGATTCCATTGAAATGGTTGGAGATGTTTTCTACAACTTTGGAAAGTCTAGAGACTGTTCATTGTTTTCAACTACGCAATGCTGGTTTTCCAAATGGAAATGAATTAGTAGAGTATTTCTATCCAATCTCACTGTAAATACTTAAGATGTTTATACAGGAATAGAAATTATGTGATACTTAATAAAGAAAATAAAAATGATGAAATATATTCAATTTCACTGCAGAAACACCAACAAATATGAATGATTCGTCTGTTTCTTAAGATAGTGTCAAAACTGCAATGTCAAGTATAATCGAAATATTATTTGCTGCACTTAAAATATAATTACTGAACGATAAGTAACAAAAAGCTACGATTTGGTGAACAGTTGGTATAGCTACAATCGAGTTAATCTGATGTAAGTGTGTACCGATATAATCATGAAAAGTCACATTTGTCGTTGGTCATTTTGAGATAAAATAATTGGCCGCCTGTAACAAATATGGACACATGCAATGAAAATAACAAATGCTGGCGATCACAGCGGGTCAGGCAGCATCCAGGGAGAGACAGCAAACTAACATCCAGCCGAAGTGACGTTTCTTCAGAGAGATGCAAATTAGGAGCAGGACTAGGTCACTGGTCCTCTCAAGTCTGTTCCTCATTTAATAAGGTCATGACTGATCTGGTCTCAAATCCACCCACCCCTCCCACCCCCCCGCCCATCCCTGATAACCTTTGATTCCTATCCCTGATAACATTTGACTCCCTCTGCCTTCAATATATTCAGATCCTGCCTCCTGGGAAGAGAATTCCGAACACTCACAAAACTCTGGGAGGAAAAATTTAAGATTGCCCTTTCCCTTTTAAACCGTGCCCCTTAGATCCAGTCTCTGTCACATAAGGGGAAACATCCTCTCATCGTCCACCCTAATAAGTTCCCTCAGAATCTCATATCTTTCACTATGATCACCAGTTGAGCCATCAGAAAGGCCTTGCATGTGATTTCAAAGTATGAGTCTTACCACAACTTATAATTTGGAGTTGCCGGTGTTGGACTGGGGTGTACTAAGTTAAAAATCACACAACACCAGGTTATAGTTCAACAGGTTTAATTGGAAACACACTAGTTTTCGGAGCGACGCTCCACTGTCATCTGATGAAGGAGCAGCGCTCCGAAAGCTAGTGCTTCCAATTAAACTTGTTGGACTATAACCTGGTGTTGTGTGATTTTTAACTTTGTACACAACTTATAAAGTAACCTTACTTGTCAGAGCTGCACTGAAGTCTTGTACAGTTCCTGGGCTATGAGTGGGAGTTAATGGGAACTGAACGTCTCTTCATTTTCCTTCCACAGACTGTGGGATGGAAAGTGGGTGGACGTGAGACGTGAAGAGCTTGGAATCTAACTGCTGGCTATTATATGCCGATGTCCCCCTCCATCTCCACCCCCGATCCCACCCACGACCACACCCCATATTGTGGCGTTTGCACTCAATTTCCTGCCCTCAATCACACTCATTCCTTTCACTGATGTAACTTCACTCCCTGTGTGGACTTGTTGGGCCGAAGGGCCTGTTTCCCACACCCACGACCACACTCCACACAGTCAGTTTGCACTCAATTTCCTGCCCTCAATCACACTCATTCCTTTCACTGATGTAACTTCACTCCCTGTCTCTCACTCCTGGTCATTCACACACTCTCACCTTAGTTCATACTCCAGCTCATCAACTCCTTCTCTGCTGTTATACTCACTTGTTGTCCCACACTCATTCACTCTCTCTCACACTCAGTGACTCATACATAGCAAAATACTGTGGACGCTGGAAATCTGAAGCAAAATCTCAAAAAGCTGCAAATGCTCAGCAGGTCTGGCAATATCTTTGGAGAAAAAAAATAGTGAAGGTTTCAAGTGGAATATGACTCTTCAGGTCACATTAGATTCAAAACACTAAATTGGTTTCTCGCTCTTGTTTTTAGTCAGCTGTGGCTCAAGCACTTCTGCTTCTGAGTCCCAACGTTGCAGGTTCATGTTCCACTTCAGACTTAATTACAAAAGTTAGGGTCGGTCTCTAATGCAGAATGGAAGAAGTGCTGTTCTGCTGAAGGTGTGCTTTCTTTTGTCTGAGATTGAAACAGAAGTCCTGTCTAGCTTCTGAGGAGTGAAAAGATGCAATACTATACCTTCAAACAAGGGTGACCTGGCTGATATGAATCATTCAATCAACATTACTAAAACAGATGATCTGCTTATTATCGCATGACTATTTCTGGGAGCTTGCTATGCAGTAATCGACCACCTTTTTTGCATTGGCTTTACTTTGGAAGTGTTTAATTACTTACCGTAAGACACTTTGGGAAGCTAACGCCCAGTGCAGACCCGAGTTGATGCCCATCGCCGACTCATCTGCTTTAACTTTCTTTGCTTTCTCTGCTTTTTAAAAAACTTTAATGCTACTAAGCTTCTGTGGAGAGCTTCAGCGGTAGCTGCTTTGCTGAGATCGGCCCAGCAGTCTCATGTCAGTGACACCGTCGGGCAATACGGTTCTGTGGTGCTCGCTCAGAGAGGGAACTCCTGCTGCTGATGGTCTCAGCGACGGGGTGGATCCAAGCCCATGGCTAATCACTTACGAAGGATTGCAATGCTAAACTTTTAACTTTATTTCTTTATTTTCTGCTTTAAACCTCAGATTTTGTAGCTAGGTCCTTTTGTACATGACTCTGTACACTTTCCACTGTACTCTTGTATCCCACTTGAGTTTGTGGTAGATTAGATTAGATTACTTACAGTGTGGAAACAGGCCCTTCGGCCCAACAAGTCCACACCGCCCCGCCGAAGCGCGGCTCACCCATACCCCTACATTTACCCCTTACCTAACACTAGGGGCAATTTAGCATTCACCTAACCTGCACATTTTTGGATTATGGGAGGAAACAGGAGCACCCAGAGGAAACCCACACAGACACGGGGAGAATGTACAAACTCCACACAGTCAGTTGCCTGAGGTGGGAATTGAACCCGGGTCTCTGGCGCTGTGAGGCAGCAGTGCTAACCACTGGGCCACCGTGCCGCCCAAACCTAATTCTCACTGTGAAATATGTAATTACAAACCTTACTTTTTCAACTTGCTCCTTTTACTATTTTGTTCATTCGACTCTATCTCGGCTTCTCTGACGCTCCATCTCTCTCTGTCTCCGTATCTCATCCTCCTTACTTAGCAGATAAAGCAACTGTATCCTGATCCTAGAGTGAAAAGGAATTTGAACCCTTAATTTCTCTCTGTCCTGACCTCTCTAAATGACCCATTTCCACTCTCTCTCTGTTGGCCTCCCAAGACGCACCCTGACATTTCCTCTTTTCCATGTCTTTCACAGGCCTCAGGGGAAATATCATCCAGTACGTTAAAAACAATGAGTCTATTCAGCGAGTCTGAGATTCCACTTGTTCCTCTGACCTGTTCCACTTCTAAATCTCAATTAAAGTGATTAATTCAGAATAATCAACTACTGAAGCTTGTTAAAAAAACAAATCAAAAGTCAATACTGCAGTAGGATTCTAATCGTTTCAAGCAATAAAACTAAGAAGAAATGTTGAAATGTAACCTCACCACCTTGTCAGAAAGCCATTATAAAATGATCCAATATATCAATACTTTTAGTTTATAATCCCCATCTTGCTCATATATTGCTGCGATATTGGGAAATGAAGGAAGAGGAATGAGAAAAGGACAGAGTTTAAAAGATGGAAGATTGAGATGGAAGAGGAAATGAAAGAGTAGGTAATGGAGGCCTCTAATCCCCTCCTGGGCACTTGCCTGAAATGGAACACAGCCATTTGCATCCCGAATATCATATTTGACCCTGAACTGCGTTTCGGATCACATTTCTGATCTATAACATTATTCAGCCCTCTCCCAGCTTGTCTGCTATTGAAACCCTTATCTACGCCTTAGTCCCTCCAGGGATAACGATTCTAATGCACTCCTAGCCAGCCTCCTGTGTTTAACCCTCTGTCATGTTTGACATCGGTCTTGGCTGTTGCTCATTTTGAGCATACCTGCTCAAACTTGCAAGTTCCTTTGTAGTCTAGTCTTTATAAACATGAGTCACAAATACAACTGCCTGTCTCCTAACTTACATTAAATCTTCGTTATTTATTTCTGACTTGCCTTGCCTACACTGATTCAAAACTTTCACCTCGTTTTAAAGTCCAGCTATGAATTCAGCCTTCCCAATTTATGTAATCTTGATGAGCTTTCATGTTCCTTCAACACCGGCCTGTTGGACATTTCTGACTTTGATTATCTCTCTTTGCCAGTCACATCTTTAGCTGCTTTGCCCCCAAGCTCTAGAACCTTTCTTAATAAACCTGTTCAGTGATGTTATTACACATCCTTGAAGCAAGTGGGTCTTGAACCTAGACATTATGGCCCAGAGATAGGGACACTATCACTGTATCCCCTGCATCCAAGCTTCAAAATTAACTCCTGAAAACTCTGCACATGACTCACTCTTTTCTTCACTCCGTTCTTTGGATCAGTTGGTAACAATCTTGTCTCTAAATGAGAAGGCTGTTCGTTCAACTTCTATTCTAGGTACAAATAATCAGAACTGACAAACTGATTGAATGCTGTGTGGTGGGGATGTTGCCCTTTGAATGAAATGTTAAATTGAAACACTGTCTACTCCCTTGGACGAGTGCAAAAATTCCCAGGGTACTATCTTGAAGAAGAGTAGACAAGCTCTCCATAGTGTCCTGGACAATATCTATCCTCAGTCAACTCCCCTGAAACAGACTGTATGGTTAATATTGCTGTGCATGGGAGCTTGCTATGCGCAATTTGGCTGCTGATTTTCCAACACGACAACAGTGATTACCTTTTGAAAATTACTTAACTGGTTGCAAAGTCATTTTGGGATGTCCCATGGTCATGCAAGTTGCCATAGAAATGCCTTTTTAAAATATTTTATGATGGTCCCATGAAGTACCATGAAAGGCTTTGTTATATTATAGGCGCTATATAAATACAAGTTGCCGCTTGATGGAAGAAGGGGTGGGGGGGGGAGAAGGTAAGGGAAAGTGTTAACGGAGAGAAAGGGTAAGAGATTTAAGGAGCAGGAAGGTTAGACAGGAAAAGTATGGTGGAAAAAGAAAAGAAGAAACAAAAGAAGAAAAAGAATGAAGAACGGAAAATAGGGAAAAGTGGAAGATGAAAAGAATCTGACAAGGGAGAGGAAAGTCAGATAATGATGACTAAATACTACCCACAATTACAGAGGATTAATTCTGAACTACTGTCATATTTCAAATGCTCCAGACAATTCAATTTCACTAACCATCCTCCCAGAATTTAGATTTCTGTCCAGCACTTCATTACTTTCTGCTTGACTTTGCCCTCCTCCTCAATCGATTCCTGGAGACAGATAGTGAATTTTTCACCTCAACAGAAGTGCCCAGACATTGCAAACAGTTCATTGGTTCTTCAGTTCAAATATTCTGCAACCAGAGAGTCATGGACTCATAGAGTCATACGGCACGGAAACCAACCCTCTGGTCCAACTCGTCCACATCGAACATGTTCCAAACTAAACTAGTCCCACCTGCCTGCAGTTAGCCTAAAACCTTCCAAACATTCTCCATTCATGTACTTATCCAAATGGCTTTTAAACATTGAAACTGTAGCTGCATCCACATACCAACCACTCCTTGTGTAAAATGTTGCCCCTCATGTGGTTTTTAAATCTTTCTCTGCTCACCTTAAAAATATGCCCTCTAAGTTTTGAACTTCTAGTCTTGAACTTCTCCACCTTAGGGAAAGACTCTTTGTTATTCACCTTATCCACGCTCCTCATGATTTTATAAACATTTATAAGATCACCCCTGAAATTTCCTGTGCTCCAGTGAAAAAAGTCCCCTATCCAGCATATTTTTATAACTCAAGCTGTCCATTCCTGACCACATCCTGGTAAATCTTTTCTGCACCCTCTCCATTTTAATAATATCATTCCTATAACACATTGACCAGAATTGCACACAATACTCCAGATTAGACCTCACCAACATGATGTACAACCTCAGCATGATGTCACATCTTCTATACTCAAAGGTCTGAACAATGAAGGCAAGCATTCTTAAGTGCCCTGAATACATATAACGCAAATTTCAAAGAATTATGTACCAGAACCTTAATGTCTCTCTGTTCTACAACACTACCCAGGGTTGGACCATTAACTGTATAAGTCCTGTCCTGCTTGTTTTACCAAAAAGCTATATCTCGCATTTATCCAAAATAAACTCCATCTGCCACTCCTTAGCCCATTGACCCAGTTGATCAAGAGCTCTTTGTATTCTTAGATAACCTTCTTTGATATCTACTATTGCATCAATTTTGGTGTCATCCGCAAACTTACTAACCCTGCCTCCTATATTCTCATCCAAATCATTTATATAAATGACAAACAAAAGTGGATCCAGCACCGATCTCTGCAGAACACCACTGGTCACAGTAATCTCTGGAGCAGAGCAAAATGGAGTTGTGCTTAAGCACTATGTGAAATTTCCAATGCAACAGATTCCATGGGGACTGCCGGGGAAACTGAGTTTTCTGATAGGCAATTCCCCTGCAATAGGTGCCATCTGAAAGAGTCCATAAAATCGGAGAAGTTAGAGGGTCCATGCTCACTTAAGCTTAATAGATATTGAAGAAAAGTTAGAGAATTGAAAACAACCCTAATTCTTGGGTAACGATTGAACTGATTTCTGAACAGCCTAATATATAGTTATGCTGCACATGCTACTGCATGATCTTGGTCTT
The DNA here is from genome assembly GCF_004010195.1 of Chiloscyllium plagiosum. Taxonomy (NCBI): domain Eukaryota; kingdom Metazoa; phylum Chordata; class Chondrichthyes; order Orectolobiformes; family Hemiscylliidae; genus Chiloscyllium; species Chiloscyllium plagiosum. The sequence goes on from NC_057738.1 coordinate 34,568,774, forward strand.
CCGACAACCCCATTCCCATTGAAAATGGGACTGTATTGAGTTCGAAATAAATTCCATAGTTTCCTACCATTACATGACCCTAGGTCTGAACAGCTGGTGTCACAATGGATAACGGAGGCAAAAACGTATACGTCATTGTTGATTGATTTGGAGATGCCGGTGTTGGACTGGGGTGTACAAAGTTAAAAATCACACAATACCAGGTTATAGTCCAACAGGTTTAATTGGAAGCACTAGCTTTTGGAGCGCTGCTCCTTCACTTGATGAACTACCTGATGAAGGAGTGGCGCTCCGAAAGCTAGTGTGCTTCCAATTAAACCTGTTGGACCATTACCTGGCGCTGTGTGACTTTTAACATTGTTGATTGAGACATCTCTCCCCCATTATTTAGGCTATGTGATGTAACCTAACAAATGAATACATTTTAGCCATGATAGCTATAAATTAGTGTGCAAAATCTGAAACAAAGCTTAGTTTGCACCTTCATTTATGCACTAATCCTCCATTATAGACGCTCTTTCTGCTTTGATTTGTCCAATAATTCATGTGAGCAGAATAATAGGGAAATTCATGCAAGTTTTACAAATAACAGCAGGAAACTGAAACATGGATTAGACAGAACATAAGCTTTGAAACTACAATACATGTGTTTCAAGCACTTTATTTAGTCTTAAGTTCAAAGTGGAGGAAAATGGAATGTCTCTTTGTTGCCCAGTCCATTTATTTTTCATGTCCTCATAAGAAATCTGATCCCAGAACCCTGTGTATTCTACTTTGAAGTCAACAAGAAAGATCTGGTGAAGCTACAGTCCAATCTGCTTCTTCTCTTGTAGATAGTAAGCAGTTGTGGTTGGATACCTCTCCATAAATAGCTTTCAACGCTGAAAAACAAGAGTGTTTGGAATTAACCAGCAAACTTCTGTGAATTACAGGAAACACGAGGAGATTAGGATTGAGACGTCTTGGAAGTCATCCTTGACTAATAGAATGAGTTTTCTTTGGAAGTGTCATCTAAGTTTTGCAGACGTGGTCAAGGGGGAAAATGGAGATTAGAGAAATGTAAGCTTCCTTCACTGTGTTGTAAAGGGCCCCTCAGCAATGCAGCACCTTCATGGGACCCATTATTGCTGTCTGCACATGCATGTCATGTCCCTGCCTTTGTCTTAGTTATAATCCTTGAGGTTTGAGACCCAAAGTTCTTTAACTAACAATAGTTTCTTTCTAGCAACCGAGCTGGGCATGACTACCTCCTTATCTTTCAATCTACATTGGTGTTTCATCCATTTTCTAGTGGTAGTTCTTCTGCCTCACTGAGTATATTCCCAAATGGATAAATATGGACTGATGAAGGCATATGTAAGGGGACATGATGATAGGTGAGAGGGGTGGCCAGCAGTTGTTGAGGTTGAGTTAGGAACATAGGAACACAAGCAGGCTATACAGCCCCTAATGTCTGTTCTACCATTCCATGGCATTCAATGATGGCTGACCTGTAGCCTAATTCCATATTCCTGCCCTTGGCCCATATTCCTGAGTATCTTTGCTGAACAAAAAAAATCAATCACAGATTTAAAATTAACAACATATCCAGCATCTACTGCCATTTGTGGAAAGGAGTTCCAAGCATAACATCATAGAGTCTTAGAGCTATATAGATCCTTTGGTCCAACTCATCCATGCTGATCAGAGTTCCTAAATTAATCTAGTCCAATGTGGCAGCATTTGACCCATATTCTTATTTATGGGCCCATCGGGATGTTTTTAAATGTTGTAATTGTACCTATTTCCATCTTTTTGGCAGCTTGTTCTATACATGGAACACCATCTGCATGAATAAGTTGAACCTCAGGTCCTTTTTAAATCTTTCTGCTCTCATCTTAAGCCTATGCCCTCTAGTTTTGGACTTGGAAAAAAGACTTTGGCAATCCACCCTCTCCATGCCCCTCATGATTTTATAAATCTATATAAGATCAACCCTTAGCCTTTGATGCTTCAGGGGAAAAAGGCCCAGCCTGTACATCCTCTCCCTATACATCAAACCCTCCAATCCCAGTAACATCCTTGTAAATGCTTTCAGAACTCTTTCAAGTTTAATAACATCTTTTCTATAACAGGGTGACCAGAATTGAATGCAGTATTCTAAAAGTGACCTGACCAATGTCCTGTACAGCCATAACATGACTTCCCAACTCCTATACTCAATGCACTGACCAATAAAACCAAGTATGCCATATGCCTTCTTCACCACCCCGCAACATCTACCACTGTTATTGTGTTGGAGTCCTTCGTAACATTTCTCCTGAATGGTTTGGCCCTAATTCTCAGACAATGCCCCTGGTTTTAGAATCCCCAACTTGTGGAAATAGTTTATCTTTATTTACTCAGTCTTTTCCTGTTAATGTCTTGAAGACTTTGATCAGATCACCCCTTAACTTTCTAAATACTAGAGAAAACACGTCTAATTTGTATAAGCTCACCTCAGATCTTAATGCTGGAAATCCAGCTGTCATTCTTGTAAACTTACATGATACTCCCTCCAAGGCCAATATATCCTTCCTCAGGTGTGGTGCCCAGATGTGCTCACGGTAGTCCAGGTGCAGTCTAACCAAAGTTTTGTATAACTGCAGCATAACTTCTGCAACATTTTATTCCTGACTTAGAGATATAAAAGCCAGCATTCCATGAACTTTCTTGATTTTTTTAGCAGCTGTTTGTGACCTTTTAAAGATCTATCTGAAGCCCTAAGTCTCTCTGGGCATCCAAATTTAAATTCCTTTTTCCAAAATCTAGAAAATACCCTGATCTATCCTTTCTTGGGCCCAAAAGGGATAACCTCACACTTATTTACATTGAACTCCATCTGCCACAGTTGTGTCCTTTCATTTAGCCTATCAATATCCGTTTGTAATTTCATGCTACTGTCTATAAAGTTGCCTAACTTTGTGCCATCAGCAAATTTACACGTATGACTTTCTATGACGTTATCCAAGTCATTAAAAAATAAGGTGAATAATTGAGGCCCTAACATTGACTCTTGTGAGGCACCACTGGTCACATCCTGCCAATTTAAGTAGCTAACCATTATCCCTATTTTCTGTTGCCTACCACTCAATCGATTTCCCAGCCTTATCAGTAATTTGTCCTCAATTCCATGGGCTCCTACCTTAGCTAACAGTCTCTTATGTAAGATTAAGTAAAATGCCTTCTGAAAATCCATATAAACAACTTTCATAGGCATTCTCCTATAAACTACATTAGTCACCTCTTCAAAGATTTCATTGAGGTTTGTGAGGGATAATCTATCTGTCATGAATCCATGCTGGGTCTTTCAGATTAGCTGAAAATTTTCAAGGTGTTCGGTTACCCCATCCTTGATTAAAAACTCTGACAAATTCCCCACCACAGATGTTCAGCTAACTGGTCTGTACTTTCATGATGCTCCTCTTTTGGTCTGCACAAAAAGCCGAGAGACGTGCAATTTTCCAATCCACTTTGGAGGACCCCTGTATTTATGGGATCTCTGAAAGATTATAGTTTGAGGGCTTACAAGTGCTCCTCAACTTTCTTTAACACCCTTGGAGAGAGACTGTCAGGTCCTGGGAATTTGTTGTTCTTTAATTCTATTAATTATCAATGTTTTACTTATATTAATTTTATTCAGCCCTGTTCCCAGTCCACTATTAATTTCCTCGGGCCTTCTCACAAGGTACCCTCCTTTTATACTGTTAATACTGAAGCAAAGTAACTATTCAACATTTCTGCCATTTCCTCATAGACATTGACAATATCCACAGTTTCAGTCTTTAGTGGGCCAACATTGTTCCTGCTCACCTGCTTTCCCTTTATGTAGCTATAACATTTCATCTCACTGATCTTGATGCCCTTGGCATGTTTGCTTTCATAATTCCTTTTAATAGCTCTTATAAGCTGCTTGTGGTCCTTTGCTGGCCTTTGTATCTTTCCCATTCAGCAGAATATGTGCTGTTCTTTGCATTTTTATAAGCCCTTACTTTTGTTTTATGCTGTCCCTTGTCAATTTAATTGTCCATGACTGTTTTTTTTTGTGAAGCATATCTTTTTTGTGGTATAACCTTTTCTTGATTGTGTTATCTGTTTCTTTAAACATTCACCATTATTTGTCAGTTGTTTTATCCATTAGCAGATTTTCCTAGTTGACTGTAGACAATGTCTGTCTCATCTCATTAAATCACCTTGAACTAAATCTAAAATTCTAGTAGCTGATTCATGCTTTTCACTTTCAAACGCTACATTGAAATTGATCAAGTTATGATCACTATTTGATAAATGTTCATAGATAATCAGGTTACTCATTAAGTCTGGCTCATTAATCATTACTAAATCTAATATTGCTTATCCCCTTGTTGCAACCAGGACAACATTGCTGTAGGAAACCATCCCGGACACAATCCAGAAATTCACTACATTTCTTACACATGCCTGCCTGCCTCTTCTGATCTATGTTAAAGTTAAAATCCCTATTAATACTCTGGCTTTGCTAAACATACAGCCATAGAGTTATAGAGTCATTCAGCACAGAAACACACCCTTCAGTCCAACCAGTCCATGTCAACCATAATCCCGAACTAAAATATTCCCATTTGCCTCCGCTTGGCCCACATCCCTCCAAATCTTTCCTGTTCTTACAATTATCCAAATGTCTTTTAAACATTACAACTGCACCTACATCCACTGCTTTCTCTGAAAATTCATTCTAAACACAAACCATTCAGTGTGTAAAAAAGTTACCCCCATGTCTTTTTTAAATCTCTTTCCTCTCACCTTAAACTTATGTCCCCTAGTCTTAAAATCCCCCATCCTAGGGAAAAGACACCTGCCATTAACACTATCTATACCTTTCATGATTTATAAACCTCCACAAGGTCACCTCTCAACCTCCTATGCTCCAGTGAAAAAAGTCCAAGCCTATCCAACCTTTCTTTATAACTCAGTTCCATCTCCAGTTCATAATATCCTTCCTATAACTTGCTTAATTTCTGCATTTATACAAACTAGCACTTCAGAGCCGCTACCAGAGGATGTATGCACAACATCTATTGCAGTTTTATATCCTTTGCTGTTCCCTCAGTTTCACTCATATTGTCTCCATTGAATGCTTTCCTTTCATTATATCCTTCCTCATCATTGAAGTAACATTGTTTCTAATCAGTAAGGCCACTCCACCTCCTCTGATATCTTCTCTGGGATGTCAGATAGTTCTACTAACTTGTGTCAACTTCTGAAACAAAAACAGAAATTAGTGGAGGAACTCAGCGGGTCTGGCAGCATCTGTGGAGAGAAAACAGAGTTAATATTCCAAGTGCAGTGGCAGTTCACTGAACCTGAAATGTTAACTGTTTTTCTCTCCACAGATGCTGCCAGAATTGCTGAGTTTCTCCATCAATTTTTGTTCTTGTTTCAGGTTTCCTGCAGTAATTTGTTTTATTTTGACTTCAACTTCTTGTTGTCAATTTTCTAGGGCAGTCCAAATGAGAAGCCTTTTGGAAGTGATTCTCTGAAAAAAATGACATTTAAAATCTTACAACAAAAGGGGCTCTCTCAATTTTACTAAACATTTGCTCATAATAGCTGTTGACTGAGTTGTAGATGATCCCTGTTATTCCCATTAGCTTTGATCGTTGTTCCTTTGTCTTTTGAGCAGTGAGCTTCTGGCTTGAGTGTAATTAGTGGCCTCAAAAAATCCACATTGTTACAGGGCACTGAGTTGAATGATCAGCCATTAATGGTGAAGCAGTTTTGAAGGGCAGAGTGGCCTACACCTACTCCTATTGTCTATGTTTCTGTGTCACCTCTCTCACTTTTTATTGTCCTTGATTGTTGCAACCTTTTCCTTGTATGAAGAATGGAGAGTGATAAACGACTCTGGTGGGCACAATGATGAATTTCAACCAGGTCTCAAACCCATTACCTGGTGCTAATACTTTCAGATGTATCCTTTCCCTACATCATTGCTCAATCTTCATCTCAGAGAACAAAAAGTGGTATTTTGATATGATGGAAGGAAATGGGTATGAGAGCATGCCATTTCTTGTGAAATGCAATGTTGGCATTCATTTCATGAATGACACAGGGGAGAGTACCATAGTGATGTGTTTTAGTATGGCTTCATCTGCTCAGGTAAACTCAGGCCTGACCTCAAGGTGATTCTTCATCAGCATTTGTTAACTACATAGGTGATGATGTATCAGCAGGCAAGCCTGTTTAGAACTGTTCAACCTTCCAGCAGAGTCCCTATCACATGACTAATGAGATACCAGTTACACCACAGCATACCTCAGAGAGTCATCTGCATATTCATTAAACCCAATCACTACAAAATGGCCAGTCACATATCCAACCTTATTTGAGGATATGCATGAACGCTCATATCTTCACTTAACTTGGTTAACCCATTAAAGTTGTGAAACTGTTTATATTGTCTGGACCATTTACCTTGACTATCCATAATTTGGTTTACTGGTCTTCAAGCATAGTCTCTGCTCGCTCTTTTGAGTGCTTAAAGGTCACCTATTGACATTTATGCATATCTGGGAGGGGTAATCACAGATACTCCTCAACATAGCTGTGTGTTCCTGATGTGTCTCTGCCACACCCGTGAGCAGCTGCAGCATTGTATTCATTGCAGCTGAACTTCAGCATCCTCCTTCTCAGCTTCAGCAAGCCAACCTGGAGTTGTCAATTGGACTAGGAGAAAGTGAGGACTGCAGATGCTGGGGATCAGAGCTTAAAAATGTGTTGCTGGAAAAGCGCAGCAGGTCAGGCAGCATCAAAGGAGAAGGAGAATCGATGTTTCGGGCATAAGCCCTTCTTCAGGAATGAGGAGGGTGTGCCAAGCAGGCTAAGATAAAAGGTAGGGAGAAGGGACTTGGGGGAGGGGCGTTGGGAATGCGGTAGGTGGAAGGAGGTTAAGGTGAGGGTGATAGGCCGGAGAGGGGTTGGGGGCGGAGAGGTTGGGAAGAAGATTGCAGGTCAAGAAGGCAGTGCTGAGTCCGAGGGTTGGGACTGAGAAAAGGTGGGGGAGGGGAAATGAGGAAGCTGGAGAAATCTGTAGTCAATTGGGCAAATGGAATTGAATCCAGATACGTGTGAGGCAGTGAACGTGGGGAGTGCTAACAAGGCAAGGGATTTCACTGTAAATGGTGGGTCTCTGGAAAGATTAGAGGGACCTTGGTGTGTGCATCCACCCATCCCTGAAGATAGTAGTTCAGGTAGGTAAAGTGATTAAAAAGGCATATGGGATGCTTTCCTTTGTTAGCAAAGGCATAGAATACAGGAGTTATGTGGGAACTATGTAAAACAGTGGTTAGACTGCAACTAGAGCACTGTGTGCAGTTTTGGCATATAACATTACAGGAGGGATGTGATTGCACCTATGAGAGTATGGAGGAGCTTTACCAGGATGCTGCCTGAGCTTGAGGCTCTGAGGTATGGGAAAAGATTGGAGAGATTAGTGTTGTCTTCCTTGGAGCAGAGATGATCTGATAGAAGTGAGTATTATTATGAAGGGCATAGATAGGGTGCATCAAAGGCACCTTGCCCATTATTGGAGAGGATTGGAGGGGTGGGGGGCAGTGGGGGGGGAGGGGGGGGTGTAGGGGTGTCGCATAGATTTAAGGTAAGAGGTAGAAGTCGAAGAGAAGAGTTGTGGAGAAATATTTTCACCCAGGAGGTATAAGCCTGGAACTCACTGCCTGGAATAGCGATTGGGTCAGAAACTCACAAACCATTTAAGTAGTATATTAGACATTCACTTACATTGTCTTAACCACCAGGGCTGGGGCTTAGAGCTGGAAAATGGGATGAGTGGAGTCATTATTGTTGACTCATGCAGGCATGATGGTCCAAAAGGTCGTCTTCTGTGCTGTAGAAGTCCATGGGTCTATGGGTGGGAACAACATTTCAAGCCCACCCTAATGAGGCCGATGCTAGTGGCATGTGGTACAGTCAGGGTAGTGTGTACAGTCGGATTCTGTTTGACTCTGTTGGTACTGAATGAAATTCAATCCAGTATCTACCTTGTTCTCCCTATCAGTAGCAAGCCTGAATTATTGGCAAGCTAATGTTGTTTCTTTGTACACACATATCTATTCTCATTATAAGGCAAGGCATATCACCTGACACAGATCTTCTCTCCATTTTGTTCAAAATATACCTTCATGCAAATGAATTCTGAGTGGTCCTGTGAAATCTGTGCCATGATTTGTTTAATGTTCTTGCGCCTTTCTTGCAGTGTAGAAACATCTTCTCACAATTTAAACAAGGAGGAAGTTTAGTCTTTCTATTGCACTCTATAGACCAATTCATAGATCACATTTAGCATCAATTATTGAAGACAATGAAAAGATTCTCAACTCTAAAAGAAACTGTCATTTCAACGCAATAATCAGCCATAACAGTTTGCATTTATTAGTGCCTTTAAAATTGAAAAATGCCCCAAGGCACTTATGATGATCAGACAAAAATAGTTGCTGAGACAATGGAAGAGATATTAGAAGGAATTGAACCTTGGTCAAAGAAATGGGTTTTAAGGAGGACCTAAAGGAGGATCTAAAGGCCTGAGAGGTAGAAATGGAGATATTCAGAGAATTTGGCGCTAAGGCAGTAAAGGTAGGACAGGATGAACAAGAGTCTAAGACTTGACTAAGACAATTTTGGGGATGGGGTCGAACAGGGCAGGAGTTGTAGGTTACCAAGGAGATTACACAGACCAGAAAGGGCATAAAGGACTGCAAACATGAGATTGAGAAATGTATATTTGAAGGGCTGAAGAATGGGGAAGCATATTTATCTAAGGCAGTGCTGATGAGAAAGCAAGTCTTGGTGCAGGATCAATCATAAACAGAGGGGTATCAGATGAGCTGAAGTTGGCAGAATACTCAAAAGAGTATTAGGGTAGTGGAGCCTCGAGGTGAAAAATGTAGGAATGAGGGTTTCAGCTGCTGGTGTCCTGGGCAGGGCAAGATGGAAGTGACATTATAGAGACAGAAGTAGATGTTTCTTCTGATGAAAAGGATATGGGGCTTGAATTTCAGCGTTAAATGGGAGGTGGGGGTTGTAAACAGTTTGTTTCAGTCTAAGCCGGTGGTTGCTGCAGAGTTTTGGTTCAGTGGAATAACATTTGCTTCTATCATTCTTTGAAGTAGTAATACAAAGCCATATTTATTAATCAGAAATTGTTATTTAGTGTCAACAAGGCTGTAATTTCTGTATTGATTTGGTGTAAAAGGACATGTTTGTGAATACGACTCATTGTTTAAAACTACTTGTAGCAGATTTTGAGGATTACCAGCTGATGAGAAGGAGGCAGTAATGTTCTCAGTACGGTGGTGAAAGATCAAGTGCCCTGTTCCTTGGCAATAGCTACCACAATATCTACTCGAAGTGTGCTCCTCGGTTGCCTAATGTCTACTTACTGATGTGTGTGTGTGTACACTAATTGGTGTTCCAGTTAAGAGAGTACCACTGGCCAGATATATTAATTAAGGGGCCACAAATTGCTGGAGTGCTTCTCCAGAAAACCAGCTTGACGTTGAAGATTAGCTCCTCCTCCTCTTTTGGTCTCAGGACTGTCTGAGCCCTAGCAATTCAGCTGGCCCAAGCACACTAAATGGGAACCTTCCAATGGACTACTGTATTCTTACCCATGACCTCCCTGCATGGATCGTTCCACTGTAGTACATCCTCACAATAGATACCCCCAGCTCACCTCAATCTCCCTTCTATTTTCTCTGACACCAATCATTTTTAAAGACTATTATCCATTCATGTGATGTGGGTGTCACTGGCTGAGCCAGCATTTAGTAGACTGTGAGGTCTGCAGATGCTGGAGATCAGAGTTGAGAGTGTGTTGCTGGAAAAGCACAACAGGTCAGGCAGCATCCTGACCTGCTGTATTTTTCCAGCAACACACTCTCAAGCCAGCATTTAGTGCCCATCCCTAATTACCGTTGAAAGAAAGCGGTGAACCACCAATGCTCAGATAACCACCATTGTTCATATGCTGTAGGAAGACCCATTGTTAGGGAAGGAGTTCCAGGATTTTGACCCAGCGATAGTGAAGGAATGTTTATTAGTGCCAAGTCAGGATAGTGTGTGGATTGGAGGAAATTTGTTCGGCAATGATGCATCTAATGCCTTCGTCCTTCTAAGGAGTAGAGATTGTGGGTTTGGGAGATGTTGTCAAATGAGCCTTAGGAAATTGCTGCAGTGTATCTTGTAGATAGTACACAGTGGTGGTGGATGGTGAATATTGAAGGCAGTGGATGGGGTGCCAATCAAGCAGGCTGCTCTGTTTTGGAAGGTGTCAAGCTTCCTGAATGTTGTTGCAGCTGCACCCATCCAGGCAAGTGGAGAATATTCTTGATGATCAATAGACTTTGGGAAGTCAGAAAGTGAATTATGTACCACAGAGTTTATCTATTTTGAACTTTTCTCTTATTGCTATAGCTTTTGATGCTGGTCAGTGGTTAAACCAGAATGTTAATATTGGGGAATTGAGCAAAACCATTGAATATCAAGGTTAGATACTTCCTTATTCATCCCAGTCTAAACGTTGCCTGGGTATAGCTGCATACAGATTTATTTTTCAGTTCCTTTCACACATGTATGGTGACACATTCTTAAACCTTTGATGAGTCATGGGCATTGCTGGCTAGGATAACATTTGGCATCCATTCCCATTGGCATGGGTGGTTTAACCCAGCAATTTCAGAGAGCAGTTAAGAGTCAACCATGGCCACATGCGGGCAACTTGGGGGTGAACTCTACACCAATTAATGGTCACCAGTCAATTATTAATTGATGCTAAATTCCACCAGCTACTTCAATGGGATTTGAGCCGATGTCCCTGGAGCATTCGTCTTGGCCTTTGGATTACTAGCCCAGTGATAATACCACATAGGCCATTATCTCCCCTTGCATTCAGAAGGCTGCCTAGCACTATTGAGGTGAGATAATGGACAGGCATGAAGTGGGAAGCATGGACTGAATGTGGTCTGCAGAGAAAAACACCATTATCACACATCACAGAGGAGAGGCATTTGAGGCAAGGAGTCAGGAGTAAGGCAGAGTTCCAGAGAGTATGGATAAACTGGCTGTAGAAGTAACTAACGAAGGAGCAGAGAGAAGAGACAGTGAGAACTACACCAATGTTGCAGCTCTGGAGTATATTCAAAGACGTAGAGAGGAGCACAATTTAATAGTCAGGACAGAAATATATGGTGGATTCACTAGCCACAGTGAAGTCTGGCGAGAAACTGAGTACTGAGAATATGGAAGGTAATGTGTGAGGGCATGAGCTGCACCATAGGGGATGGATGGTAGAAATAGGGAGGTTCATAAATCCAACTTGACCAGCATGGAGTGTGATGTGTCAATTGTTGCTGAGCTCCATGTTGGAAAAAATACCCAGTTTCTCTGGAGGCTACAGCTGCAGAGCAAGGTAGGATTTGGAGACAAATTATTGTTCACAGAATCTGAAGTGATTGATCAGTCTTGCTGACATAAAGCTGGAAGGATGTTTTAGCTTAATGTCAGATGGATGGAGGGAGGCAGTGACAAGAGTTGCAGGATTGATGGAGGAAGTGATGCGAAAGAGCAGGATGCCAACAGCATGGCGGTGGAAGCTAATCCATCATCCTGGTTTATATTGTGAAGGGTTAAGCTGTAAAAAGTGAAGGCAAGTGGAAAGGATTCATGGATGGAACCAATGATATGCCAAAGAGCGTGGGAGAATCTGTTTGAGATTTACACAATGTTGACAGTGTTCCTCGGAGAGAGAGCAGGGGCACAAAGGTGAGTTCACAAAGAGGATTCAAGAATGAGCTTGTGAACTGTGCTGATGGCAGCGGGAAGGTTGAGGAGGGATAGTGCTCTGGGGTTGCCTTCTCTTGCTTTTTAAGCTTCTCCATATAAATGCGCAGCAATAGGAAACTGGTTTACCTCTTGACACAATTATTCAAATGTTGTGTTGACTGGCCTTCTACCTTGCAACTCTGTAAACGTGATCTCATTCAAAACTTTGTTGCTTGCACCTAACTTCCATCAAGTCCTGTTGACCCATCACTCTCAAACTTGCGAACCATTTTTTCAAATTTCCTTTGAGTCTTACTATCCTCCAAAATCTCTGTGCTTCTCAAAAGCTGGATAGAAGGTGTCAGTGTTGAGTCAGTCACAGTTTCTTTTTCAAACCCACCAACACCCACAGCTACATGGACTACACTTCCTCCCACCCTGCCTCCTGTAAAAATGCTATCCCTTATTCCCAATTCCTCCGCCTCCGCTGCACCTGTCTCAGGAGGACCAGTTCCACCACAGAACACACCAGATGGCTTCCTTCTTTAAAGACCGCAATCTCCCCTCCCACGTGGTTGATGATGCCCTCCAACGCATCTCATCCACTTCCTACACCTCTGCCCTCGAATCCCATCCCTCCAACTGCAACAATGACAGAACCGCCTTGGTCCCACACCAACCTCCGTATACATCACATCATCCTTCTCCATTTCTGCCACCTACAAATAGACCCCACCACCAAAGCTATATTTCCCTCCCCACCCCACCCACATTCTGTAAAGACCATTCCCTCTGTGACTCCCTTGTCTGGTCCACGCACCCCCCCACCAATACACCCTCCCCTCCCGACACCCACCCCTGCCACCGCAGGAATTGCAAAACCTGCACCCATACCTCCTCTCTCACCTTTGTCCAAGGCCTCTGAGGAGCCTTCCACATCCATCAAAGTTTTACCTGTACTTACACATGTGTGATTTATTATATCCATTGCTCCTGATGCGGTCTCGTCTACTTTGGGGAGACAGGAGGCCTAGTCGCAGAGCGCTTCAGAGAACATCTCCCGGACACTGCACCTACTACCACTGCTCCGTGGTCGAACATTTCAACTCTCCCTCCCACTCCACCAAGGACATGCAGGTCCTTGGCCTCCTGCATCGCCACTCCCTAATCATCCAACACCTGGAGGAAGAATGCCTCATCCTCCACCTCAGGACCCTCCAACCCCATGGCATCAGTGTGGATTTCACCAGTTTCCTTATTTCCCCACTCCCCACTTTATCCCAGCTCCAACCTTCCAATTCGGCACCACCCTCTTGGCCTGCCCCACTTGTCCATCTTCCTTCCCACCTATCAGCTCCACCCTCCTCTCCAACCTATCACCTTCACCCCCACCTCCATCCACCTATTGCACTCTCAGCTACTTTCCTCCCAGCCCCACTCCCCTCCCATTTATCTCTCCACCCCTTCAGCTCACGGCCTTGTTCCTGATGAAGGGCTTTTGCCCAAAATGTCAATTCTCCTGCTCCTCGGATGCTGCCTGACCTGCTGTGCTTTTCTAGCACCACCCTCTCGACTCTAATTGCCAGCATTTGCAGTCCTCGCTATCGCCTCTGTTAGAACTATGATAACCTTGCCTTTATGTGGACTTGTATTAAATTTTCTTTGCTAACATTCCTATGGAATATTTTGGGATGTTTTGATATGCTCAAGATGGCATATATGTAAAAATTGCTATTGAATATCACACATATTGTATTGTGCATCCAGAAGTCATGGTCTTTTGGTGGTTCTGGGCTGTTCAGTTATTTCCTGCACCGTTGATAGTTTCTTCCACACACCTAGCCTGAACATATATTGCAAAGGTAATCCATAGAAAGCTCAAAATTACACAATTTTGCAAGGCCTAGCTTTCATTATATGTCAGTCTGTTCTTAATAAGCTAAGTGCAACTAACCTTGGGACTGTTTATCATGCTGGCTTATGCAAAGGAGATGTATTAAGAAGCAGGGATGATTGCTTTGTTATTGCAAACTCTGCAGATTCCTCTATGTTAGGGTATTGTGCGGGATAAATGTAACAATGAGGAATTTCTCCCCTGGGAGAAGTTACATTGTCAGTGCTAATGGAACCATCTGTTATAGTAGTTCGGTTACTTTGGGATTCACCCTACATTTGGGATAATTACTCCAAACTTATGTTTTCTTCATTTAATTGAACACAGCTGCATAGCCACACTAGATAAAGGACCTGGTTATTAAAAGTACAATGTAGTACAAATAAGCCAATATAGAAGATTCCAGAAATTTTGTACATGCAATGAAGATTCCCTTATAAAGGCTATTTAAGTTCTACAATTGAAGGGGCCTTCTTGTGGTGCAGTGGTAGTGTCCTATTCCCTACAGTGGGAGGCCTAAGTTCCAGTCCCACCTGCTCCAGCGGCATGTGTAATAGCATTGCTGAGCAGATTGATAAAGAAAAATAGGTTAAATAAAAAATTATGTGCAACTAGAAATTGTTTTCATTCAGGATGATGCAATTAAAGGAAGTTTAGGATTTTTGCAAATATTATGAAATTACGCGTTGTCTTTTCTCTCCATATGTGTCATCTATGGTTAAACTCATACATTCTCACCTTTAAGTCAACTTGAGTACAAAAGTCCAGTCTGGCATTTCTGAAGAACTGTTACTCTCTTAGAGATGCTATGCTTATTTTGGAAGTAACATTTAAACGCTGTCTGTCGTATCAGGTGGCTAGAAAAGACCCCTATTTCAAATAAGAATGGGGTGTTAGTTCCATTATCTGGTCAATATTTATCACTCAATAATCATCATAAAATGAGGCTATCTGCTCACCATCTCATTGCTGTATATTGGAACTCACTGTGCACAAATTGGCTGAAATTTTTCCTATGTTACAACAATGACCTCAAAAATACTCAATTGGTTGTAAAACCCTTTGAACTTTCCGCTTACGTTGTGAATCATGTTCTGTAAATGTTTGTTTCTTTCCAGGATCACAATGAATAATACCTGGCTCATATTATCTGGGGATATGAGAGAGGATATGCAAGCAGTAGATTAGATAGACAATGTTGGTTAACATTCTCAGACAGACAGTTGGTGTGGAAATCCTGCTGCACGCAAAAGTCACCCAGTGTTCTGGTGTGGAGGGCCTGTAATACAATGGCTCTTGAATCAGGTTCACCCTATATTTGGGATAATTACTACAAACTTATGCTTCATTTTAGCACTTGATGGCCAAGGAAGGTACATTTCTAATATGGCCAAAGAGGCTACAACTTGTAAATCTTTCCACCAATGGCAGGCAGTAAGCATAGGAGAGACTCAAGGCCATGTCACAGGAGGGACAAAGTTGGAGCTTATAGCATTCATCTTTCTACTGGTCAGGGTCAGGACTACAACATGCTTATAATAGCCTATGTTTCCATAAAAGTTCATAGTATTTGGGGCCTAGATGGCTGGTTGGCAGGTGTGGACTAAGTTGATGTCAAAAGCATGGGGTTTGATCCCCAAACTAGCTGAGGTAATTTAAAACCTGTCTCCTGCAGTGGTGGTCATGTTACTGTGGGATCAGACCTGCCTTTGCTTGGAGAACTGAAGAAGATTTTGCGCTGTACTCACAGTCACTCAGCTGTTTAAGTGACTCACTCAACCTCCCATTTTGAGGAGCTTTAGGTAGTGAAAACATAACTCTGACTGCCTCTTGGCCATAGCAACTGGGAATTGTCCCCACACCTTAAGATTCAAGTATTACCCAAACCAAGCACTCAAAAGCCCTGTGCGTCCTGCCTCTTCTCATAGCATCTAAGCCTCTCGCCAATGTGTAACTCAACACCAGCCAACTATTATTCCATTCACTATTAAGAATGCAGAGAGGTATAAGACACTGAATCAACTGGTTGTGAGTCCTGTGCACGGTAACATGCAATAATCAGAATTTACATCTCGACTGTTACCATTCATGACAACGGTGTGTAAATTGGTATAACTTAAAGATAATGAAATAAAATTTCATTTGAAAAAATGACATGAGCAAGGAGATGAGAATCTGGGGTCAGTAACAGAAAGGCTATCAGAAGCAATTAGGCACTGCAGCTATTTTTAAGGCTGGTTATCACAGGAATCCAATTACAGTCAATCCAACTCTTTGTTAAGAAAGACATTAAAGACCAAAAGACCTCATTTCTTTCCAGAATGATCCTGAAGAATGTAGTCTAAGACAAATTGGCAACCAGTATCATAAATAACTCATCAGTTGGGACTGATGTTATTTGTGTTTTCCAATCAACATCTTTGGGAAGATTTCATGAATATGTAATTGAACTCTGCTTCACCTGAACCAATCTTTAATTTAAGCATCAGTGTGCGAATCGCATAACAGTATTCTTGTTTACAAATTATTGCATTGTGCAGGCTAAAGGTATGCATACATTTATACTTACACAATCAGGCAACTGTATCATCATAATCAAAATCAAATATGGCTAAGATTCCAAAATATGTCATCATGTGGAATAGTAAAAACATACATTTACATAGTACTCTTCATGGCATCATGATATCCTTTATGAAGAATCATCGATTCCCTAATGTGTGGAAATGGCCATTCGGCCAACAAGTCCATACAGTAACCCACCCAGACCCATTCCACTACCCATTCCAAAAATGCCATCCCAAATTCCCAATTCCTTCGCCTCCGCCGCATCTGCTCCCAGGAGGACCAATTCCAATACCGAACAACCCAAATGACCTCCTTCTTCAAAGACCGCAATTTCCCCTCTGACGTGGTCGTCGATGCTCTCCACCGCATCTCCTCCACTTTCCGCACCTCCGCTCTTGAACCCCACCCCTCCAATCACCACCAGGACAGAACCCCACTGGTCCTCACCTTCCACCCCACCAACCTCCGGATACATCATATCATCCTCCGTCATTTCCGCCACCTCCAAACAG
>NC_057738.1:34586067-34627599 GCF_004010195.1 Chiloscyllium plagiosum
CTTTTATCTCAGCCCGCTTGGCACACCAGCCTCATTCCTGAAGAAGGGCTTATGCCCGAAACGTCGATTCTCCTGCTCCTCGGATGCTGCCTGGCCTGCTGTGTTTTTCCAGCACCACAGTTTTCAACTCTGGTCTCCAGCATCTGCAGTCCTCACTTTGCCCCATTCCACTACATTTCTCCTGATTAAAGCACCTAACCTACATATCCCTGAACACTATGGGCAATTTAGCTTGGCCAATTCACCTAACCTGCACATCTTTGGATTGTGGGAGGATTGTGGGAGCACCCGGAACTGTACCCATTGTTGTCATGTAGAAAACACAGCAGCAGGAGGCAATAGCATAGTAATATTATTGTGAGACGGTTAATTCAGAATTGAAAATGTGTTGCTGGAAAAACGCAGCAGGTCAGGCAGCATCCAAGGAACAGGAGAATCGATGTTTCCTGAAGAAGGACTTATGCTCGAAACATCGATTCTCCTGTTCCTTGGATGCTGCCTGACCTGCTGCGCTTTTCCAGCAACATATTTTCAGCTCTGATCTCCAGCATCTGCAGTCCTCACTTTCTCCTCGGTTAATTCAGAGTGCTCAGCTCTGGGACCTGGGTATGAATCCTGTCATGGCAGATGGTGGAATTTGAATTCAATAAAATCTAATGGTAGGTATTAACCATTGGATACATTAACATCCGTTAAGGAAGGAAACTGCGACCCATACCTAGTCTGGCTTACCTGTGACTCCAGACCCACAGCAATATGATTGACTCTTAACTAGTTTCTGGACAATTAGGGATGACTGGTCCAGCCAGTGATAGCTACATCCTGTGCATGAATTAATTTATGCACAGTAATCTTCCACAATCGGAAGTATGATAGTGACTATATGTGCTGTTGATTGATAGATAAATGAATGGGATACCTGGGATCCCCTACATTTTTTCAGAATAGTCCTATTGGATCTTTCATGTCCTTCAGAAAGAGAGGGCGAGACCTCAGACCACCAAAAGACACCACTTGTAACAGTGAAGCTCTCCCTCAGGATTGCACTGGGAGGTCAGCCCTGGGGACGGCCTTAATTGCACACCAGAGTGTTAATCATTGAGCCCTGGTATACGTGACATGACATAGCACAACTGTTAAAAATTCTAGATCTTGAGAACACAACGGGTATGTATTCTTAGCTCATTTTTTTGCTGGTTTTCTTTCTTTAACATATGTAAATGTTTTTATCCCATCCGCGGAGTTGCGATGGAAACTGTTCTATGCTTTCACCCTTGTCAGTCCTTGACTTTGTTGTGTTACGTTCTCACTTTCTCTGATTTTGCTAATTTTGGAGGCAGACTTAGTCCTAGGACTTTAATGTCTACTTGCTGTGGGTAAATGGGTTTTAAAGCTCCTAATTTCCCCCTTTTAATGAATAATTTCATAAAGATGAAACTCCTGCTCCTTAAAATGCAGCTTTATGAAGCTTGGCAAACCCATTTTCCATCAGCTACCTATTGCAGAAAATCATCCAATCTCATTAACAAAAGTCAAGTGGGTCATTACCAGTTGCTAAGCTGTTTCATTTGTATTATTGCATTTACTTTTAGATTGGATAGTTTGATTTACTTAAATTAACATCAAGAAAAGCAGAAAATGGCATCTCCGTTAGTTACATGGAAGGTACATGTTATTACTACATGTTGTTCAAGACTTTAGACACTTTTAATAAGTGCTCCTAATGCACAATTTTATTGTAAAAAATTATGAAAAGATGTGTTATGCTAACTTGAAGTACTCCAACACATAATATCAATGTACATTGCCTGAGTTGAATAGAGTCTTTAATGCAAAATAACAATGCATTCTTCTAAGACTATTGTTGGAACAAACAGTCCTTTGTGCCAGTGGGTGTAGCTCTTGCCTTACGGCTTACCTTGGAGGTTCACTCAAGCATAGGTGTCAATTTTTAGAATATAATTATCTCAATATTAATTACGTCCTCCCAAGACAGAAAGCTGAAATTCTGTGGGGCAGGAGATTGGAAATGTGAAACTGGGGAATGTGATTCTACTCTGTAATGCCGAGGGGTTTGCCCTTTACCATTTTCACTGTATTGGGTTTCATGGTGACTGCATGTACTGCCACAATGAGGCCGGACAGTGTTAACCTATTTAATTCGATTCTGTAGTGCAATTTGGAGCCTCATGTAAAACTTCCAGCTGCCATTGCATTGATCTTCCAGGGTTTGCAAACCAGGCAGTGCAGACTTCACAAGGTAATCATCTTTCTCAGCGTTCCTTGAGAGCTGGGAGAAATGTTTTAGAAGACGGTTGGTTTATAAGGGTTCACTCAGAAGCTTTGGACTAGTTCTGCTCATTGATATATAAAAGACAGTCTCTGGCAGGAACCATTCAGTCGTAGTCAGTTCTCTGCAGTTGCAAGTCTGTTAGTCACACCATTACAGTTAGCAGCCATGTAACCTGGGTTAGCCAAGTATCTCTTCGAAGGTACTCATGTTTTCTATCTGTGTAATGTGGATAACTAGTGAGATATTAGTGTTACCTGTTCTTTACTGCAATGTGATAAATCACGTCTTGTTACTTGAGAATGAGCCTTTTCTACCAAAGACATATTGTGGTTAATCCTTCATCACTTGGTATTAGTCAGTCCTTAGATGGGTACTAACACGAGGGTGTCAATTGCAGACTTTTCTGAGAAGAAAATGTTAGTCCTAAGTTCTCAGAGAAGCCTTTGAAATTCACATTCTCTGGCTGACTAAAGTCTCTCTCTCCTGCCTGTCCTGATCACTGACTTCTCCCCTCTATATCACCCCCAATGACATCTCTCTTTGTGAATGGAACTAAAGTGCATTATCCACCCCTCCATTTCATAATCTTCAAATCCTTGCAATTAACTGAGCCTCCAAATGCCTGGCACCAGGCAAGTTACCAATTTGCCCAGTTGTGTGGCAACAAATGGAGGGGAGAAAGGGATAATGAAAAGTAGTAGTGCCATCATGTGCCCAGCTTTGCTTGTTCCCTATTTCTCCTGCAATTCCCTGTCTTCTCATAAATCAGGGATCGTATCTTTTCCATATACACTCATTCACAGAGACACGCTGACAATATTTATCATTCCTGATGAAGAGCATATGCCTGAAAAGTTGACTTTCCTGCTTCTCGGTTGCTGTGCTTTTCCAGTACCACACATTTTAGCTCTGATCTCTAGTTTCTGTAGTCCTCACTTTCTCCTAGACAAAGGGCTTGGCTACTTTATCTCAAGGATTGCAGAGTGGAGCTTGGAGATGGTGACACTTATTTTGTGGATGCACTGCAAAGATTTGATTTCTTGGAGTGGAAGTTCTACAACCAAAAGGCATCTGAAAAATGTCCAACTTGAAATTGGTTTGGGTGATCTTCAGCTAAAACAGTTGCTCGCTCCTTGTGTGGATCATAGGGTTTATATCCTTAACATCTAAAGTGATCAAGAAGGGGAACACTTGAATTTATAGAATATCTTTCAAATCATTCAAAAAACTTCAAAGATCTTTGTGGTGGGCAAATTACTTTTGGAGACAATCATTTGATTTTGCAGGCAATAGTATGCAGTGAGGTCCCAGAAATAACAAATTAGATAAATGAGTTGATTCGCTTTGATGGGTGAGTGGAATTTGGTGATTATTGACAGCAAAGATTTTGAATGGGCTGAAATTAATGAAGAGTGGAGGGTGGGGACTTGTTTGTACCATTTTAAAATTGTCTATTTCATAGCTGGGCAAAGTTTCAATTTACAGGCTGAGTTTGAGGCAGGAGGTGGGCGATGTAGAAGTAGATGGTCTCCTTTATCAATTCAGGTCGGAAGGTACAACCTACATGAGGTTTAATCTAAACTGGACCATTGCCTGAATCAAGTTAAAAATCACACAACACCAGGTTATAGTGCAAAAGATTTGGAAGTTGAAACTTTTGGAGCACTGCTCCTTCATCAGGTAGTGAATGGGGCAAGATCATAGGACACAGAATTTATAATAAAAGATCAAAGTGTCATACAACTGATGCGAAGTATTGAACAAACTGAGATTGCTGTTAAGTCTTTAATCACTTAGAATGGAGATGCAAGTTTCAATTGATTAATATGTAAATCCCAGAACTTCTTTCAAGTCACATTCCCAAGATAACTTAAGGTTTGATTAAAAAAAAGGTAACATCTCAGCTCAGACAATGCATTAAAGGTGTGAGGTTAGAGTCTGTCTGTATCTCAATCTTGAGTCAGACTCGTTCTATTTCCAAAGAAGGAATTTATAAAATGTCACATGGACTGACTGTCTAAATATTGTGTGCTTTTTGAATGAAATAGAATGTAACTGCAATACAAATTCATCCATAGACTTATATGTGTGTGTGTGTGCGTGAGATAGGGAAAGAATGTGTGTATGTGCGTGTGTGTGTGTGTGTGTGAGAGAGAAAGAGAGACAGAGAGAGTTTGTGCATCATGTGACAGACTATATGCCAGTAAGAGGGTGTGCATGTGAGTGTGTGTGTGTGTTTGTGTGTGTCTGAGAGAGAGTATGTGTATGAGAGAAGTTCTGTGTGTGTGTGGTGTGTGTGGGTGAACGTGTGCGTGTGTGTGTGAAATGTATAGTGTAGTGGGGTCACCTGTAGTGTGACATGAACCCAAGGTCCTGTTTGAGGCCATCCTTATGGGTACCGAACTTAGCTATCAGCCTCTGCTCGGGCACTCTGCGTTGTTGCATATCCTGAAATCCACTTTGGAGGACAGTCACCCAAAGATCCGAGGCTGAATGTCCCTGACCGCTGAAGTGTTCTCCAACTGGGAGGCAACATCTCTGTCTGATGACTGTTATACAGTGTTCATTCAACCGTTGCTGTAGCGTCTGCTCGGTCTTGCCAATGTACCATGCCTCAGGGCATCCTTTCCTGCAGAGTATGAGATCGACAATGTTCACCGAGTCACATGGGTACCTTTCACGCACGTGGTGGGTGGTGTCCCCACGTGGAATGATGGCATCTGTGTCGGCATTCTGACATGTCTTGCAGTGGTTGCAATGACAGTGTTGTGGCCAATGTTGTCCTGAAGGCTGGGCATTTTGCTGCAAATAATGTCTGTTTACCATTTGGTGGTTATCTAAAGGTGAGACGTGGAGGCATAGGGATGGTCTTGGCGATGCTCATTTACATTAATAATGAATTGCAGGCTGCGAAGAACGTGGCGTAGTTTCTCCGCTCCTGGGAAGTATTGGAGAATGAAGGGTACCCTTTCGGTTCGTATCCTGTGTCTGTCTCCTGAGAAGGTCATTATGGTTTCTTGCTGTGTCACATCGGAACTGGCGATCGATGAGTTGAGCATCATATCCTATTCTTTTGAGGGTGCCCTTCAGCACAGTGAATCTGGATTGGCATTGCCATAGATCATTTCCTATTATTATGGTTCCCAAAAACCTATGCTCTTCAACTTCGAAATTCAAATTACATTCTGCACCAAGCAAGTGTTTCAGATTTCTTCAAGTATTTTCAACACAAGCATTAATGTGGCAAGCCCAAATGCTTTCCACTTTAATTTCCAAGGAAAACCAGGCTATAAAAAACACAGCATTTTTGAGAAATTTTTGCATTTCTCAGGAATACTGTTGTCACTCAAGTGGATAAGCCTGACGGTAATACATATAAACACATTGAAACAGCAGGGAAAAGAAATTAGACCGTGCTGTAAAAAATCATAATTGTTTACTCACCCCTGAACCACACGGCCTTCTGGGAAGAAATGAAGTTGCCAACATAGAAAAACTTTGGATAATTTCTCTCCAACATCCTCAGGCAATGAAGCATAGTTCTAATGGAATACATGAGCCTACAATGCATTTAACCAACAGATTTCTGATTTCCCTTTTAAGGCATACCATCAAATTTATGTCTGACACATCGAGTCAGACAGCACAGAAAGAGACCCTTCAGCCCGACTCTTCCACACTTGCTTGTTCCATGTGCTAATGATTCTTTGTGAAATAAAATGCTCCATAAAAACTAACACAAATATTTACCGATGGAGTTTATGAGCATACATTCTAGTCTCAAAATCCTATCCATCTAAAGTCATTTTTAGCTGACCGTAAAAATCACCATTGCATTCAAATTCTAAATCAACTGATATTTTTGAGCTTTCTAAGATATTACAAAATCCACAAGAGCAAGATTGAAATTAGATACATTTTTGCATGCATTTGAGGTGTAGAGAGAACTCACATTTAATGCAGAGCTAAAATCCTGAGCTTTCACATTTATTATTGAATCTCATTTCTTTGCATTAATAAGTCTCAAAATACAGAGGAAGGATGGGAGCTTGAATACATGGAAGTAAAACACCTACTAATTTTATTCATTATCCTGAGCAGCAAGAGCTGTATTATATATTGCTAGAGATTTATGGCTTACAAACAGCAAGCTTTCCCAAAACTTGAAACGTTTTTTATTGTTGTCAGTTATTTGCTTTCAAGCCAGGTAATTATGTTTGCCATGCTGAATGAAAGTAAATGATACTCCATGTGGTTTGGTCTTTTCACATCATCAAACAATAGTTTGCACATCAATTTGCTTCTAACCATCATCCTGTCCAATTTGAAGCGAGCTAATTCTGTATTGTATATGATATTACTATTTATGAGCCCTAATGTTCTCTTCAGAATGGATTCTAGTTTCTTCCTAGCTTCTCCAGTCGTAATAGAATGCCAGATCTGACAGGCATATTTCTGGCATGGATGATTCTCTTACATAAACCAGCTGTTTCTTGAAGTTCACACAAAAAATGTGGCATTCTCACAAAGCAGCCCTTACCCTTACCTTCGAAATAATTAGCTTTGAGTTAACCTTTCATAGACACTTCAAGTATGATTGGAGAACAGATTGTTAGTACGTGTTTCCCTAAACCCTGGTTAATACTTATCCCTGAGCCAATATCATTTTAAAAAGATGACACGTTTATTAACCTCAGTGTTGTGTTTGGAAACCTGTGTGAAAATTGACTGTTGCTTTTCGATACGTTACAATAGTCACTAGACTTCAAAAGGTGCCTTGTTGACTGTGGACGATGCTATATAAATGCAAGGTCTTTTTTTTCCCAGTCAAAATGTGCTGTTGCCTGCGATAGATTAGAATCTTATTTGTTCGAAAATACAATCATGCTAGCAGCCATACTTGGTCAATGGTAAAATGCATTTTGTTTCTATTAAAATAGAAACAATATTTTGTTTATTAAAATGTTCAACAATCAAATTTGTCAGAAGAGCGTATTTGGTGCTATTTGTTGTGGGAAGATGGTTATGGATTATCGCAGAACTGACAGTAAAACTGGTGATATGCATTAGGAGCACCATAGGCGTTTCCAAGTTTGATTTTGATTTTGAATTTATTGTCACGTCTATTTTATAGCAAACAGACAATAAAATACAGTGAAAGGCTTTCATTTGTCATCATCAAACTGCACCATTTTGAATAATTTAAGAATAAGGAGAAAAAGAAAGGCATATTTGGAAGAGACTCCATCAGTGCTGAGGCGTCCCTGCTGCTGTCTCTCTGCCATCCCTTCGCTTTTGTTGGCACCACACCCAACCAACATCAAAACTGCCAATCCTTAAGCGCCACCTTTGCCACTGGGTCAATATTCATCCGCCACCACCTCACCGTCGCCTGCGCCAGACCATCCAACATCAGAGTCGTGTCTCTTGCCGCTGGGCCCATCTCTTCAATGTTGGCGTGATGCCCATTCGCTGCCACCCAGGCTAGACCCAGCCACCAACAAAGTTGCTGATCCGCAGGCGCCATCATTTGTTGCTTGGCCGGCCTCGCTGAGGTTACTTCTGCAGACGTAGCAGCTATCGATTCCAGAAAAGTAAGTAGGGGTTCACTCTGCTCCACACTTGGCCTGTTCAGTGTCTGCACCCTTAGCCTCCCGAGGACCACACCCTGGGCCTGCTCGAGGACCACAACCTGGGCCTGTCCAAGGTCCACACCCTGGGCCTGTCTGAGGTCCTCACCCTGGGCCTACCCAATGTCCACACACTGGGCCAGCTTGAGGTCTACTTCCTGGGCCTGCCTGAGTCTGCTGTTAGTCCAGCTGAGTTCTATGCCCTTGGCAAGGCTCAAGGTCGTAAGGGGTCAGTGACATGCATCCACTTAAGGTCTCCGTGTTGGGCTCTCACTGCCGTTGAATATTGGGTGGCATGATAGCACAGTGGTTAGTACTGCTGCCACAAAGTGCCAGGTGCCCAGGTTCAATTCCAGCCTCAGGTTTCCCCCGGGTGCTCTGGTGACCTTCCACAGTCCAAACATGTGCAGGCTAGGTGGATTGATTGTGCTTAATTGCCCCACAGTGTCCAGGAATGTGCAAGTTAAATGGATTAGCCTCGGCAACCGCTGGGCTGGGTCTGGTTGGAATGCTCTTCAGAGACTTGGTGTAGACTTGATCGGCTGAATGGTCTCTATCTGCACTGTACGCTTCTATGAAGCCACAATAATACTTTGAAAATATTCCAGTCAGGTGTAATTCAAACATCTCAAAATATTTTGTGTTGCATTATCTTTTCTTAAGAACATAAAAGACTTTCCAGAGTAAACGATTAATTTATATTGCCACTTGCAATATGAGTCAATTTGAAACACTGAGGGACCTGAATCCATCCAATGGATTCTTTAACTTCAGAGGTGGTTTGGCCTTAGATAAACCAAAGTAGGGTTTGCATCAAAGCAGATTGTTTTTAACCTGTGCAGATCTGAAGTTTCACTGTACGCAGCAGATTATTATTCATGGAGACCGTACAAGTGTATTTCTTAATGCTTTCCAAGGGAGTGATATTTTGGTCTGAATTAATCATTAGCAGCTAAAGCACATGAACATAGCGTATCTGCGCAGTCTTTCTTTGTTACTGTAGTCACAGCAAAGTGTAGTTGTGACTAGCAGCTGGGCATCATTCTAAGAACAGTATCTGTGCTATAATTGCACTCCACTTGCTGCATTTTAGAGTACGACAGAAACTCAGGAAATTGTATGAGATCATTGAAAAGTTCAATGTAATTTGAGGAATAATAATGTCGTGTATTACACTGAAAAAGTGCCACAATTTATTATAGCTAAACGTGTCTACTCAATAAAGGTGAGTGTAATGACTATATAAAGGGAATTTGCAAGGTATTTCATTGCCATTCTCTTAATAAACACATATAGAGTTATCAGGTATATACACTCATTTGCTTAACTAGAGTGAATGCTAAAATATAAAACCATGCTGGGTAGAGAGGGGAGCTTGAAACTGAAATGAAAGCGCACAGTATACAGCTGGAAATGTACCATTCGCCAGAGAGACTGCAGCCCCGAATCTTCCCAGCATCTGCAGTGCCAAAGCTGTTCCGCAGCCCATTGAGATGAGAAGTCAGCTGGAAAATCAATCTCTTTCCACAATCATCCTAGCACACTGCAAACAGCTCCAGATGCACATCTTATGATACTGCATAAAGGCTAACCTTTCTTGCAGGTGGTAAAGCAATTTATCCATGTTACCTGCTTTCAGGATTGGCAGAGCAAGGTCTGAGAGATGTGAAGAGTTGGTGGGTATGATGGTGTAGGTGCATGTGGGTGTATGGGCAGGGGTGGGGGATGTGGGAACATTCAAGCTAGTACAGCCAGTAGCACGGTTCTTAAAGTCCATTATTACAAGAGTAATGAGGTTAGTCAGAATTATGGAATTTGTCGTGATGGCAATTCTTCCTTCGCACTGTGAATTCCTTTTGGAAGCGAATGCATTTGTGGGTGGATAGGTGAGAGGAGAACGCTCAGGCAGGATTTACTCTTAATCAACGTTCGACTCACTATCCAGAATAACTGGCTTCATAACAACCTGTGGGATGCCATAGCAGAGATATCTCATTGTATCTCTAATCTCACAAGTCCAATAAAGCATTCTGCAAGGTACTAAAAATGTATAATGTTATGTAATTATTGTACTCTCATTTTGAAATTAAGGCCAACTTAATCAGAACTAAAATGATAGTTTTAGCAGTGAATCACCCTCACTATTTTTATATAGTAAGCTATTAACACTTTTTCAGTGAGTCATTACACATTTGCTTAATTATAGTAAGGCAGTCTCTCACAAATTAGATTGAATGCTAATGTTTCTCAGATAAACCGTTGCTGGTATCTGGAGGAGCCTGGTCTGTTGTTGCTGCTGATAATTAGGCATCATCTTTCAGCCAGATATATACTGCGCTGAACAAAACTAATCATTAGTTACACATACATTGTACAGACAAAAAAACTTTTAATTATTTCACTTATAATATGACAGAAGTCACAATTTGTATTTATTCCTCAATCAATATGAGAAACAAACAGATGTTCAGAGGTCATTATTACATTTCTGCTTGTGAGAGATGCTGTATACAAATTGCCTATTGTGTTTTCTACATTACAACAATAATTATACTTCTAAAGTACATCATTGGCTGTGAAGCACTTTGATGGTTGTGAAAAGGGTTATATAAATGCAAATCTTCCTTTTGGCTTTTTCTTCCTTGTGATGAAGAATTTCATTTTGTTGTGATGTTATTGTTGAGGTCAGGCAGTTCATGTGTGAATAACTGTGCGTGCAAAGTTGCATTATCACATCATGTTACACTCAAACAATGACATTTTTAAAGTTTTTAAAAATCTGTTCCCTTCCTTTGAACCATGCACTAAGCACTGGCATCGGGGACAATTGGTATTTATTGCAAAATACCAGGAGACAAAGGAAAGAGATTACGAGTCAATACAAAGATTGATAAACAACAGGTACAGTCGAAGCAAAACCAGAAAGGTTTATTGGAGAGTCCCACTCAGATAAAGTGGGACCATAAATACAAATGATCAGGTGAAAATAAGAAAGGTCTGTGGCCATTTTTAGGACAAGTTTCAGAAGATTCTTCTTCAACTCCCTGATGCATTCAATCAAAACTCCAGCAGTCTGAGTTAGAACGAAAAGCTAGATAGGCTGAGAGTTTTTCACTGAAGCGTAGGAGGTTGAGGGGTGACCATACAGAGATTTATAAAGTCATGAGGGGTATAGATACGTTGAAAAGCAGGTGTCTTTTACCTAGAGTAGGGGATTTCAAAACTAGGGGGCATATTTTTTAAGGGGACAGGAGAAAAATTTACAAAGATATGAGGGACAACTTTTTAACAAAGAGAGTGGCTTGTATGTGGGGTGAGCTTCCAGAGGAAGTGGTGGATGTGGGTCCAGTTACAATGTTGAAAAGACATTTGGATAAGTTCCTGAATAGGAAAGGTTTGGAGGGATATGGCAAGCGCAGGCAAATGAGACTAGTTTATTTTGGGATAATGGTTGGCATGGACTGAAGAGTCTGTTTCTGTGCTGTATGACCCCATACCTAGCCACATGCTGTGTGAAAAAGGGTTTTCTCAGATCACCTCCTCTAATGAAGAGTCATCGAACCTGAAACATTAACTCTGCTTTCTTCCCACAGATGCTGCCAGACCTGCTGAGTTTCTCCAGCAATTTCTGTTTTGTTTCTCAGATCACATTTGTCTATATATTTTATCCTGTGCCCTCTCATTCTCCATTCTTTTATGAAGTTTTTGCCGATCTACTCTGTCTAGTTCCCTCATGATTTTGAAATATTCTTCAAAACTCCTCTTACCCTTCTCCTCTCTAAGGAAGAGTCTCAGATTCTCCAATCTATCCCCAAAACTGAAGTTTCTCATCTCTGGACCTTTCTCGTAACTCTCTTCTGCACTCTTTCCAATGTGTTCACATCCTTCCTAAAGTCTAATGCTAAGAACTGTTCACAATACAGGGTGGTGTATGAAAGTGGCAGGCAACTGCGTCTTTTTTGCGGACAGAACGTGAATGTTCTGCTAAGGAGTTACCTAGTCTATGCAGTGTTTTCCCAATGTAGAGGAGACCATATTGTGAGCAGCGAATGCAGCAGACCAGATTGAGTGAAGTGCAGATAAAGTGCTGCTTCACCGTGGAGGGTTTGTTTGGGCCCTTGGACACTGAGGAGGGAGGAATTAAACCTTCAGGTGCAGTGGAAGGTGCCATGAGGTAGTGTAGGGTTTGGAGGAGAAGGTGAAGGAAGAGTGGACAAATTTCCACTTTCATCTCCTTCAATATCTTTGATGGATCTCATCCACTCCCTATGCCGTATGCAGTTTAAGTCCTGTTAGGCTATCCAATACTTTCTCATAGAACATAGAACATAGAACAATACAGCACAGAACAGGCCCTTTGGCCCACGATGTTGTGCCAAACATTTGTCCTAGCTAATTTCTCCTTATAAATTTACACTGTTTAATCAACTGAGTTCCCTCATCTATTACCATGGCCAACCTTTGATTCCAGCCCATCTCGTTCAGTTCCATTCTTTTATCACTGAAGTCAGCTCTCACTCTGTTAAATATTCCTCCTCTGGATTGTCCTTTGCCCTTTTCCATGGTCTCCCTAAGCTCTATGATCCAAACAGCACTGTGCCCATAATGTTCCTCCACTGACATTTGCTGTACTTGGGCCACCTCATTCCCAAGAACCAGGTCTAGCAGTATCTCTTTTCTTGCTGGACTGGGCATGTTAAGACTGTAGAAAACTCTGCTGGACACAACTAGAAACAATTGCCCTTTACTGCTCTTTTACATCCCAGTCTATATTTGAGTACTTTGTAGTGCCCAGTTATAACTATTTTGTAATGTTTACACCTCCCTGTAACTCTCTTGCAGTTTTGCTTCTCTACATTCTACCCACTAGTTATTGGTTTATAGACTACACTGAGTAATGTAATTACACCCTGTTAGTTCCTTAGTTTTCTCCAATTTGACTTTGTCCTTGAATCCAGTGATGGACAGATATCAGGCCCCAATACTTCTTCTGGAGCTAGTCCCCAACCTGTATCCGGCTCCTTCCTCCTATAGCATCTTTTCAACCATGCATTCAATTCTGCTTTTCTTTCATTTGATAGAACATAACCACAGGTGCTACAAGACCATTGAAGTGCAGATAGTGAGGTGGTGACGTGAAAAGAGTCACACTTGGCTGAGTACACATGCATTTAAATGGGTTGCCTGTCAACTGCAGCCTGTTGTCAGAGACTTTCCATTCTGGATATGTTGAATAAACTGAAAGTAGTGACCATTGTGGCAGCAATGGTCAGACCTGTTGTGTTGCTAAGTCATTGAACAATAGGAAATTGGGAGACATAATCCATCACAAAATGCAAACTTTGCCATGCATGTTCAATAGATCTGTTGCTACTTTAGCCAAGTAATGGGTAGAATGTTGTGTAGATATAGATGCCCCCTCTGCCGCTGGGGTTAAAACATTCAGCATGCCTTGTATGGATTCATGAATCGCTCAATATTCTGTTTCATCCCTGACCAATGGCTTGTCATGAAACACCAAGTTTGGTCTGTGTGGTCAAAGTGAATAAATATTCTGAAGTACTTCTTTAATGCTCTTCATTAGTCTTTTGCAGCTCTTATATCTTTGGCAGTTGCTAATTGTAACTGTTCACATTGGCTGTGGTCAAAGTGCGACAGATCAGCTATGAGCGCATTTTTAACTTCAACCGATACAATTGCATTGTTTCTGACCTGTCCCGCCACAGTGAGTGCAGTACAAATCTCAAGAAATGTGACAACACCAAAATTTGTGCTTACTGAGCGTCAGTATCTGGGCTGGTATTAGGCTATTTGGTTACAATGAGTGGTATGCTTCCAGTGGCATGTCATGCTTCAAGTGATCTCCAGTAAGATGGAGTCTGAGACTGTTACACCCTCAAGTCATATATTATGATACAACAATGATATCATGTCTGTTAAAGATACACTGGCATTCTGACTGTGAGGCACAACACAGCAATATGATCTGAATATGGGAATCAAATTAAAAGCTAAGATGAGAACTAAATTTTAATAATTACAAATTACTAAGTGATTATTTTGGTCTTCTCAGTTTGTATAATTATTCTCAAAAACATGTTGCTAATTAAACACTCATCTAATTTGTACAAATTAAACCAAGCATCATTATATGTTCTATGTTTAGCATTTCAAGAAGGAAAAACAGGCATGTCTTTATTACACCTAATCACGACCTCTAGAGCTGTCTCAAAGAGCTTCAGAATGAAAAAACATTACTTAAAGGGCAGTAACCTTGAATTGAGGCAGGACTCCATGATACTATCCAGTCTGGATGTGTAAGTATGAAGACACCAGTTAAGGATAGGCTGATGCTTGATTATGGTCCTGACAATACCAAATAGTTTAATGTTATTCAGTTACCAAATAGTACTCAGTTCAGAGCTCTCAGAATTGTACCCTAGCAAAGACAGAAAGGAAAAGGTGAAGTACCTGAGACTAGGAACTCTCCAGTGAGCAACTCATGTCCTCACTCTCCAAAGTCTGGTCATCTTTTATAGAGTACAAGTCAGGAGTATGATGGAATACTTCCCACTTGTCTTTATGAGTGTAGTTCCCACAGCCTTCATGAAGCTCAGTACTATCCAGGACATAGCTATTAGTTTGAGAGGTGTCCCCACCCAGCACTTCACTTTACCCAACATGAATGCACAGTGACAGCATTGACTAACTCCACAAGATGCACTGCAGCAACACACAGTACTTTCCAAACTTACAATCTCTGCCACCTAGAAAGACAAGGAAAGCAGAGGCAAGGAAAACTACCAGCTGCATGTTCCCTTCCAAGTCACATGCCAGCCAAATCTGGAACAATATCACTGTAACTTTATTGTCACTGGGTCAAAACTCTCTAAAAGTGCTGTGGGTGTCCCTACATGTCAATCTGTTCAAGACTCACCACCACTTATTCAAGGGCAATTAGGGATGGATAATAAATGCAGGCCTTACCACCAACACTCATATTCCATGAACAAATTAAAAAAGAGAGAATATTTTTGAAATCTTTTATTTATTTTAACATTTATCTTTGTCATTTATATCGAATATTCATTTGCGTCACTTTGATAAAAGCCTCAAATGACCCAAACGTAGGCATGGAAATGCTTTCTATTAACATTAGTCTTAGTCAGTCAGATTACATGATGCAGTGCTGTACTATTATTGACCTTTTTAATGAAGCATTGTCTTATTCCATTTATACCAGCAATCACTTGTGGTTTCACTGACTCTGGATCACAAGCTAATATAGGAGAGTGGTGGAGAGTTGCTTATTACAACTGAAGGAAGATGTGTGTTCAATTTCTGTGCAGTCACTATGCAATAAACAGTTTGTAACTGGTTCAGTGGATAAATAAATTGGTTTTATCTACAAGCGCTGAGACCCAGAAATAACCTGGTCCACAATTCCACATCACAAAAATGTATTATAGGTGGAAGGTATGATAATGAGTCTTTTCAAAGATTTACTGTCGTGAGTGTCTTCTGGAATAACATCTTTCAGTTTATCTTGTCACAATTGGAGACTTGTTTTGCACCACAACATCCCCTCCTTTGTGCAAAATCTTCTTTAATTCACAGTGTGTCCACAGACCAATTTTGTCTGAGATAATAACTTGCGAAGTGCCATGTCAGGCCTTGCTAACCACCTTTTGCCTCTTTGCTCCTTGGTCTGTCTGTTTCACATACTCTGCATGACAATGGAGTACACCTCTGTATATTTTTTTTATTTTTGTGCAGATTTAGAAAAAGAAATTGTTAAAACTGACCAAAGCCTGGACACATGTAAGCCTCCTTATTGTAGGAAACCAAATTTGTGAGTATTTTCAATCTGTACTCTCCTCTAGGAGTGTTTTGTAGCCATATTTTCAGCTTCATTTAAAACTGCCATTTTAAAAAAGAGTTCTAAGCCTGTTCAGTTTATTTTAAAGCAAGAGAGGTAGAGTCCTCAGTGTGTTTCATTACATGTCTATAGCCTTTAAATTTGGTTGTATTTGTAACTTCAGCTTTATATTTTTATACAGTTAGAAATTTCTTGTATCTTGAAATAATTTACATTCTAATTAAAGAAATGTTCACTGCTGGTCAGTGCACTATCTACAGATCTGTAAAGTTATCTGTGCTCACAGAAAGTGATTATGCTGATTGTTCAAGTTCTCTATTGTCCAGAGTTGCGTCTAGCTGCTCTATACATAGCTTTCCAGGTGTTGGAACCTTTTGTAGACAGTCACCACTGTTAACCATGATGTAATTCTTGACTCTGGCAGGGTATTTTACTTGGTGTAGTAATGCTTATGCTTTCTCTTCCAACATAAGAAAACAAATGTGGTATTGAAAAATTCAATGGACATTTATTACAGCTAGATAACATTTACAAATACTACATTCACAGGCACATGAAGAGGCTAACATTAAGCTATTAGGCTACAAACAGCCATGTGTTTCTTGGGGTGTGTCATCAACATTAATACCACCTTTTCCCAGCTGTTTTCACTTCTGATGAGAGGTCATTGGACTTGAAGCATTAACTCTGTTTTTCCCTCCACAAATGCTGCCAGACCTGCTGAGCATCTCCAGCACTTTTGATTTTTGTTTAAGATCACCAGCATCCTCAGATCTTTATTCTATTATAGAGTTTTAATTACTGCATTATGAGTGAGCCATTAGGTAGACTTGGACAATTCAGTGGTATAATCAAATTTCTGTTTTTGATGACCCTGCAAATAATGGAACTTGATTTCCACTATGTTCATAGAGTGTGGAAAGAGGCCATTCATCCAAACTGACCCTCTGAATAGTATCTCACCCAGTTCCACATAGTTCCTGCCCTAACCCCATCACCCTACACCTCCCCCATTTCCCATGGTTAATCCACCTAAACTACTCATCCTTGGATACTATGGGGCAACTTAGCATGACCCGTCCACCTAACCTGCACATCTTTGGATTGTGGGAGGAAACCGGAGCATCCAGAAGAAACCCACACAGACACGGGGAGGGGTAGTTGAAAAATGGATCACTTAAAATCATTGCATCACTTGACCAGGAGCCAGGTTGGAACATGAGCACATGGAGGCGATGGATACACAGCAGGTCTGGCAGCTGTGAGTTAGGGAACGTGTAACAGAATTTTGGATAAGCTAAGTGAACTGAATAAGTATGTAAGAGATAGAAATCCTTGCATTTCTGTAAAATACAATGAAACATTTTAATCTTCAATATTTCAGTTCAGCAGTAATATTACAGTAACAGCCTGTTGTATTATTCCCTTTGAACGTCTGCTGTCTTAGTTCCAGGTATCAACTTCTTGGTTACTTGCCAGAATCTTCTTGGGGCAAAATCATGT
The DNA here is from genome assembly GCF_004010195.1 of Chiloscyllium plagiosum. NCBI lineage: Eukaryota > Metazoa > Chordata > Chondrichthyes > Orectolobiformes > Hemiscylliidae > Chiloscyllium > Chiloscyllium plagiosum. The sequence goes on from NC_057738.1 coordinate 34,603,373, forward strand.
TCAAGATGCTGCTTGATCAACCACAGCACCTATTTCCTCGCATAAATCATAACGGCTCAAGAAAGATTAAATTCAGTTGACACTGCTCACTGCTTGTATTTATTTCTGCACCTGGAGTATTGAACCATGCATGAAAAACCAGAATGTGAGGATTTCCAGCTTCCAGTCACTTTCCAGTGTTCAGTGGGGACACTTCCTTCCATTTCCATAGAATATGGAGGTTCCACTGCAGTGAAAATGCCCATCTGTTGGATTACATACATTAATTCAGATCTGACAGAAGGAGACTTGTAGAGTTTAGTTCCAAGAATGGACTTTCAGCACCACCTACTGTTGGCAAGTCAGCTAATGTGCCAATTCAAATAGAGATAATTCAAAGTGAATCAGAGGAAGTGTCAAATTTTAGACGCAGGCAGGAAACTACTCGCACAAAAAGGGGAGTTAAAACTGCATTTCCACACTCAATTTGTAATACAGGGAGGCATGCTGCACCATCACAAAAACTCTTTACATGCCACATAGAATATGATTCTCAATTTTTAAATTCCAGAGATGAGAATAATCCAATGACAATAATCATCCACTTATTCCCATCATTTTCAACAGTGGGGTGTGAGGGTGGGTAAGGATTATTCTTGGTGTTCTGATTGTTAAAGCATTCAGTTTAATGAATAAAAATGAGTCTTGAAACTATGCAATGTTAGTGCATTGGTCGCAAAGTGTGTTAATCTGCCAATCCTCTGTCATGCTTTAAATAAATGGATTATCTGTAAATGGAAAGGTTAACTTCAGAGAAATGCTGAAATACTTGAGCACAATTTTCCCTCCAGTACCAGTTCCAGCCTTGGGTGATACATGACAGAGAGAGACCAGAGAAGAAGCAGGAGTATTTGAGATAATAAATGCATATGCATTCAAATTAAGACACAGTAAGCAGGCAGGACATAAAAGATTCAGTAATATAACATGCATAAAAGTGAAATATACTGCAAACAATAATAAGATGGTGACATGGAAATACACAATGATTTTTAAGGATAGCTTGCAGATCAAAATTGAATAAGAAGTGAATACTCAAGTCTGATCTAGGCTACTTGCTCTGTTCGGATTGTTCTCTTGGAAGCAATGGCAAAGGAAGTACTGTGGATATACATGTCATTGTGTTGGTACAGCAGCCGGTCGCAGCATTAACGCACTACATTACAGAACGGTGTGATGCAAATTCGTCCCCAGAAATCCCTCATATGGTGAGTTCCAGATGTCAGTTGGGCCATCTGCTGCTGAAAATATGTGAAGGTGAATCAGTCCGGATTAGTTTCTGAACAAACAGGCTTGAAACCTGCTCCCTGGGTGATCAGAAATATTGTCGGGATTCAGGGAAAGGAGAGAGTTTTGAGGCTGTAGGAAAAGAAAATGTTTGAGAAAATGAGCCCTGATTGTGATTGGATCTGTGACACACTCATGATCCTTATTATGTGTGCTCATCCAGAAGATTTTGTGGATGTTTATTGAACTGATGTTATGTGTAATAAATAAGATAAAGACATTCTAAAATGTAACAATATCCACGGAGGATTGTTGGTCTTTGGATGATGTGTCACTAAAGCTATGAATTTATACAACTCGCTCTTATGAGCAATACACTCTTGGATCTTCAAAAGAGGATTAGAATAGCAATATGGACTCAGGAGCACCAGGTTTCATGAACTCTGAGTGATCTGTTAGCTTTCACAAAGTCCTTTTATGGTGGAGTTGAGGGAGGTGAAAGATTGGACAGAAGAGTTGAGTCAGAACCCAAAGCATCCATGGAAACAGTTTAAGATGGTGCAGGACTTTGAAATAATGAGTAAGCAAGATTTGGAATATTGAAATCAGGGCTCTGATGGGACAGGAGACATTCAGCAGAACTATGTGCAGAATAGGAGATTGGCAGGGGAGCTGGAGGTTTGAGGATTGGAACTCATAGTGCTGGCAAGAAGAGCTTTGGAGGTCAAGTATCAGACGGACTTTGATAAGGAAAGGACCTCATCAATATTGAGTCATAGAAATGACAAGATGCATGAAAACCAACTAATCTACTTTCAATTGTTAGATCTTTAATTCTCATGGTAGACTGGTTATTAAGGCTAGATCACACAAAATAGAGGGAGAACTAGCTATTTGAATACAGAACTGATTCAAAGGTAGAAGACAAAGGATGGTGTTGGAGGGTTGTTGTTTAGACTGGAGGCCTGTGACTAATGGTGTGCCACAAGGATTGGTGCTAGGTCCACTGCTTTTCGTTATTTACATAAATGATTTGGACCTGAACATGGGAGGTACGTTTAGTAAGTTTGCAGATGACACCAAAATTGGAGGTGTAGTGGACAGTGAAGAAGGTTACTTCAGCGGGATCTTGATCATTTGGGCCAATGGGCCAAGGAGTGGCAAATGGAGTTTAATTTAGATAAATGTGAGGTGCATTTTGGAAAGGCATATCAGGGCAGGACTTATACACTTGATGGTAAGGTCCTGGGGAATGTTGCTGAACAAAAAGACCTTGGAGTGGAGGTTCATAGTTCCTTGAAAGTGGAGTCGCAGGTAGGTAGGATAGTGAAGAAGGCCATTGGTATGCTTTCCTTTATTGGTCAGAGAATTGAGTAGAGGAGTTGGGAGGTCATGTTGCAGCCATACAGGACATTAGTTTGGGCCCCTTTTGGAATACTGCATGCAATTCTCATCTCCCTGCTATTGGAAGGACGTTGTGAAACTTGAAAGGGTTCAGAAAAGATTTACAAGCATGCTGCCAGGATTGGAGGATTTGGGTTATAGGGAGAGGCTGAATAGGGGCTGTTTTCTCTGGAGTGTTAGTGGCTGGGGTGTGACATTATAGAGGTTTATAAAGTCATGAGGGGTATGGATAGGGTGAATAGACAAAGACTTTTCCCAGGGGTCGGGGCATTCAAAATTAGTGGGCATAGGTTTAAGATGAGAGGGGAAAGATTTAAAATGGATCTAAGAAGCAACTTTTTCACACAGAGGGTGATGAGTGTATGGAATGAACTGCCCGAGGAAGTGGTAGAAGCTGGTACAATTACAGCATTTAAAAGGATAGGTATATGAATCGGAAGGGTTTAGAGGGATATGGGCCAAATGCTGGCAAATGGGACTAGTTCTTTAGGATATCTGGTCAGCATGGACGAGTTGGACTGAAGGGTCTGTTTCCATGCTCTCTCTCTCAATGATTCTATGATTCTATAATTGTCATCCATTAAACAAATGGCATTTCCACACCCATTTTCTCTATTCCTTTGTAGTTTTCATGGAAAACAAAGATATTGGATTTGGGAATCAATGTTTGAGGGCTCTTATGGCACAGTGGTAGTGTTCCTATCTCTGAGCCAGAAGGCCTGGGTTCAAGTCCTCTTTTTTCAGAGATGTGTCATAACATTTCTGAACCGATTGATTAAAAATATCTATTCAAACATTTTTATAGGAGCTGAATGGGTGATGATTTTGTCTGCATACCTTAGAAAGCAGCTTCCAATTGCATGACCTCTTCCACCTAGACAGACAAGGGGACACAACCCACTGCAGGTTTCTCTTCAAAGCACACATCATCCTGATTTGGAATCATATTGGGCCAAAATCCTCAAACTCCCTGCCCAGCAGCACTCTGGGTATTACTACACCACACGGACTGCAGCAAGTTAAGAAGGCTACCTTTGCAAGTGCATTTAGGGGTGGCCATTAATGCTGATCGACTGAGTGATGCTCAGATCCTGTGATTGAGAAATAAAGAAGCCTTGATGCTGGCCCGGAGTAGATTAGTGGCTGAAATTCCATGTAGATTTCTGTGTCTCTTCCACCAATGGACAAGGGGCAGAATCCTATGGATATTCACCTTAATGTAGGACAGAGGATAGGGGTTACAGCAGAGCTCATACGTCAAGGAGGCCCACTGTGCTTGGGTCAGGACTGGGTCCGTTGCTGTTGGATTAGAGGCCAGCCGCCTGAAGCCCAGACCATGCACAGCACCAGGGCTCTTCATATTTGTCCCTGACCCTGCTTTCCGGATGTCAAAAGTAGTTTTGGTCAAGTAAAGTTGTGTGTCATCAACTAAGATGCTCAGAATGGAAACGCTAAAAAGTGACAGCAGTTCTTAACTTTGCTAGGACTTGCTTACTCTGGGAAGTGTCCAGCTCTGGCCTCCCCTGTGGATGTTGATAAGGTGTGTGGGCCTGAGGATGGAGATACTGAGGCAGAGGAAGGAACTGGAGCAACAGTTTTGGAGGAAAAGGAACCCATTTCTCCAATCATCAGAGTTATCAATGGAAAGGTCAGAACAGGAAGGTCAAAGAAGTCTGATTTTGAGCAGAATTTGTTCTTAACCTCTTGTGCATTGGTTGGGGACCAATATTTATATCCCATCCTTAGTTGCCCTTGAGAAGATGGTGGTAAGCCGTCCATTTAGTGTAAGGAGACCACAGTGCTGTTAGGAAGGGAACTCCAGGTTTTTGACCCAGCAACAATGAAGGATTGGGAATCTTGAAGTCACAAGATAACCTGACCTCAGAGAAGGAAATGTGTCAATGCTTGAGGTGGTCAAGAAAGGCCTGGTGAGGAGAGATCAGGCTAATCATACATTCAAACACTGATGAAGGTGGTTGTAATGTCAATTTATTTATTCATTTGTGGGATGTGGGCATTGCTAGATGGGTCCAGCATTTATTGCCCATCCTTAGTTGCCCTTGAGAAGGTGGTGGTGAGCTGTCTTCTTGAAGCACTGCAGCCCACCTGCTGTGGGTTGACCCACAATGCCATTAGGGAGAGAATTCCAGGATTTTGACCCAGTGACAGTGAAGGAACGGTGATATATCTCCAAGTCAGGATGGTGAGTGGCTTGGAGGGAAACTTGAAGGTGGTGGTGTTTCCATGTAACTGCTGCCCTTGTCCTTCTAGATGGATGTAATCATTGGTCTGGAAGATGCTGTCTGAGGATCTTTGGTGAATTTCTGCAGTGCATCTTGCTCAGTACACATTGCTGCTACTGAGCGTACGTAGTGGTGGGAGTGGATGCGATGTCAATCAAGTGGGTTGCTTTATCCTGGATGGTGTCAAGTGTCTTGTTGGGGCTGCACTCACCCAGACAAGTGGGGAGTATTCCCTCACACTCCTGACTTAGTGGCTTGTAGATGGTGGACCGGCTTTAGGGAGTCATGAGGAGTGTTACTCACTGCAGTATTCCTAGCCTCTGACCTGCTCTTGTAGCCACTGTGTTTATGTGGTGAGTCGAGTTGAGTTTCTGTTCAATGATAACCCTCAGGATGTTGATAGTGAGGGATTCAGTGATGGTAACACCATTGATTGTCAAGGGGCAGTTGCTAAATTGTCTCTTATTGGTGATGGTCATTGCCTGGCATTTGTGTGGCGTGAATGTTACTTGCCACTTGTTAGCCCAAGCCTGGTTATTGTCCAGATCTTGTTGCATTTGGACATGGACTGCTTCGGTATCTGAGGAGTCATGAATGGTGCTGAACATTGTGCAATGATCGGCGAACGTCCCCACTTCTGACCTAATAATGGAGGGAAGGTCATTGATGAAGCAGCTGAAGATGGTTGGGCCGAGGACACTCCCCTGAGGAACTTCTGCTGAGGTGCCCTGGAGATGACTGACTTCCAACAACTGCAACCATTTTCCTATGTGTAAGGTCTGTCTCCAACCACCAAAAAGTTTGCCCCCGATACCCATTGATTCCAGTTTTGCTCAGGCTCCTTGATGCCACACTAGGTTGAATGCAGCTTTGATGTCAAAAGCTGTCACTCTCCCCTCCCCTCTGGAAATCAGCTGTTTTGACCATGTTTGAACCAAGGCTGTAATGAGGTCAGGAGCTGAGTGGCCCTGGCAGAACCCAAACTGGCATCATTGAGCAGGTTATTGCTGAGCAGGTATCACTGGAAATCACTGTTGATGACACCTTCTACTGATGATTGAGAGTAGACGTATGGGGCAATAATTGGCTGGGTTGGATTTGTCCTGCTTTTTATGTATAGGACATACTTAGAAAATTTTCCACATTGTCACATAGATACTAGTGTGGTAACTGTACTGGATCAGCTTGGTTAGGGGAGCAGCAAGTTCTGGAGTATAAGTCTTCAGCTCTATTGCCAGAATGTTGTTAGGGCCCATTGCCTATGCGGTTTCCAGTGTCTCCAACTGTTTCTTGATATCTGATATGTGTAATGCTGGGGACCACTAAAGGAGACTCAGATGGATCATGCATTCAGCACATTTGGCTGAAGATTGCTGCAAAAGCTTCAGCCTTATCTTTTGCCCTGATGTGGTGGGCTCTCCATCATTGAGAACTGGAGCTTCCTCCTCCAGTCAGTTGTTTAATCGTACAACACCTTTAACACTGGATGTGGCAGAACTGCAGAGCTTAGATCTGATCTGTTGGCTGTGGAACTGCTTAGCTCTGAGTTATTTAGATAGTCCTATTTGGTAGCTTCACCAGGTTGAAACCTCATCTTGTGCCTGATGCTGCTCCTGACATGCCCTGCTGCATTCCCCATTAAACCAGGGTCGATAGTCTGGCTTGTTGGTAATGGTTAAGAGGGGGATATGACATGCCATGAGATTATAAATTGCGCTGGAGTACAATTCTGCTGCTCATGGCATTGAGTTGCTAAATCTGTTTGAAGTCTGTCCCATTTAGATTAGATTAGATTAGATTCCCTACAGTGTGGAAACAGGCCCTTCAGCCCAACAAGTCCACACCGACCCTCCGAAGAGCAACCCACCCAGATGCATTCCACTACATTTACTCCTGACTAATGCACCTAACACCACGGGCAATTTAGCATGGCCAATTCACCTGGCCTGCACGTCTTTGGACTGTGTGAGGAAACCAGAGCACCCGGAGGAAACCCATGCAGACACGCGGAGAATGTGCAAACTCCACACAGACAGTTGCCGTGGCGGAAATTGAACCCGGGTCCCTGGCGCTGTGAGGCAGCAGTGGTCACTCTTATTGATACTGATATGGACAGCTCCATCCACAGCTGGCAGATTGGTAAGGATGAGGTCAAGTATGTTTTTCTTCTTGTTGGTTCCTTCACCACCTGCTACAGACCCAATCGGGCAGCTATGTCCTTTAGGACCCGACCACTCGATCAATCATACTACTGCCGAGTCACTGTTGGTGGTGGAATTGAAATACCCCATCCTGAGATCATTTTGTACCCTTGTCATCCTCAACACTTCCTCTAAGGACAAGAGGATGGTTTATGGTGATCAGCAGGAGATTTCCTTCCCAGGTTTTACCTGAAACCATGAGACTTCATAGGGTCAAGAGTCAATGTTGAGAACTCCCAAGCAACTCCCTCCTGTCTGCATACCACTGTGCCACCACCTCTGCTGGGTCTGTGTTACTTATGAGACAGGACATTTCCAGGGATGGTGATGGTGGTGTCTGGTCATTGTCTGCAAGATATGATTCTGCGAGTATGATTATGTCAGGCTGTTGCTTGAGTCTGTGAGACAGTTCTCCCAATGTTGGCACTAGCCCCCAGAGGAGGACTTTGCAGGGTTGACAGGACAGTTTCTGCTGTTGTCTTTTCCGATGCCTATGTTAATTCCAAGTGATCCTTCTGGTTTCACTTTTTTGAGACTTTGTAGCGATTGGTACAACTGAATGGCTTGCTTGGCCATTTTAGAGGGGCAATTACGAGTCTTCCATATTACTGTGGGTCTGGAGTCACATGTAGGCCTGACCAGGTGAGGATGACAGATTTCCTTCCCTAAAGGACATTAGGAAACGAGATGGGCTTTTCTGACAATCTATAATGGTTTCATGGTCATGGGTAGATTCTTAATTCCAGATTGTTTTGTATTTGTTTTCCAGAATGGTGGAATATGAAGGGTCTAATGTGATTTATGGCACTGAAAAGGGGGGAGATTGGTTCAATAGAGTCTCTGATTTCCTTTCCATCCTGCTTGCTTTACCAACATAGCACCGACCAGCTTTCAGAATCGTCTCTAGTCAGCATATCGCTCAGTAGGTTAATCCTTGCTTTCTTTTAATCACTGTCTGTGAGTGAGGAATAAAACTGACAAAAAGATGAATTACTTCTCCCCATTAGGAACTCAATCCTATTAAAATGAATGGGGAGATAATACGCAGAAAACCTACTCTTAAGTGGCATTTTCCCTTCTTGGGATTGCTGTTGAGAAGCAGCCAATTCATTTAAATTTATACCACACTTGGCAACTGAAGAGAAATTCTTTTTAATGCTTTCGCAATTATAAGATTGTAGTTATTCATCAGCAGGGACTGGCAGTACTTTCCTGTTAGTACCTCTGCTTTGTATTTCCCAGTCTCCTGCCAGCTGCAATATGTTGCAGTGTTCAGTCCCCTGTGCAACTTGCTTCACCAGTGGCACAGAATGAGTATCCTATGTTCCTACCAATTTTTGGCTCTGTAACTCACTACATGTGCACACACAGATGACATATCGGGTTGCCAAGATCTCCAAATTTCACACCTCAGGCCAACCAATTTGTGCAAAGATTTAATTACAGCTGTGACAGTCCATCCTTTGCAATCATTTCGGGATTAATTCATACAACTTTGATATTTTTGAATATCATGTAGCATATATTGCACAGTAATTAATATCTGTACTGTGTTTTATCTTCAAAGGTAACGTGATCAATATTGACACAAGACGATGTGTTTTGACAACACAGTAATGAGCAAGAGAACAATAATTAAATCAGAACAGTATAATAGCGTGAACAGTGGCCCAAGAACCCTTGGGGATGAACATTAGTAACAAATACGCAGATTGATGAAATTTCTGCTTCTATTCTAAAGAAAGGCAGCAACCTGTTTAATATAAATGCAGTAAATATTCTCACCATAATAGCAAACAAATACTCTTAAAAATTAATTTATGTGGTATGTAGGTTACTGTTAAGACTAGAATTCACTAATTGCTCATGAGAAGGTGTTGATGAGCTGCTTTTTGAATTGCTTCAATTAGTGTGGTCGAGGTACACCCACTGTGATGTCAAGGAGGGACTTCTGAAATGTTAACCGATTACTGACGAAGGAACAACAATATAGTTCCAAGTCAGGCTGGAGTGTGGTTTGGAGGTGAAATAAATCCAAGGAGGCAGCTATTGCATCACCAAGTCACCTTTATTTACACATGCACAGTATATGGGCTCTAACCAGCCAGCTCAGAACCAGTTCCTGGGATGAGGAGTCTCTCTGACACTCCTATTTATATCAATCAGCCAGGGCTCCCCGATTGCCCCAGGTTAACATGCCCAATCAAGGATCTCATAGTTAATGATGTCCACTGGGCCCTCGTTCCAATCCCAACAGGCGGGTAAGTTGTAGAAGGTGTTGTCATGCCCCTGTTCCCTTGGTTCTTCTAGATTCTAGCTTTTTTTGTGGGTTTAGGAGATGTGGTGAATTTGAAAGTTCCAAATGAACTCATCAGCCAGGTAACATAAAAGATGATTCCAACCAGTTAAACATTCAAAACTGCTTCCTTGTTCATCAGAGAGCCCTCTCAGGAGAGATGTAATTTCTCAATGCTTGATTCTCCATGAAACAAGGAAATCTGTAAGAAGAAATACCATATGGTGTAGGCTATTGGTTATTTCCATGCAACCACCTTGTTCAGTGGAAATCTTGCACTTTTACGCTGAATGCCTTTTTATGTTGGTCATGTTTGACGGTGCTTGTACAAAAGCCAACAACATGAGCTTACCTTCAGGATAATTACCTCTGTGACTATTCTGCCAGCTACAGTTTGCTTTGGTGCTATGTCAGTCTCCTTTACCATGATGCTCCTCTGTAAGATTGTGCCATGTAGAGATGTTTCCATCGTTTTTCACATGGTAAATAACGGTCTAAGCTGAACATTTCTGTCCACATCCTGAATAAATCATTTTGCTGCTTGCAGTCCTATTACTGCTAAACATTATATCAAGAATATAATTGCTTGATTGTCATGCTCATTAATATAGCAGCTTTTTAAAACAAAAGTCACAGGATGAGGGTCTCACTGGCTAGGCCAGGATTTATTCCCCATTTCCTAATTGCCCAGAGGGCAGTTAAGAGTCAACCACATTACTGTGGACCTGGAATCACATTTGGCCAGACCAGGTAAGGATGGCAGATTTCCTTCCCTAAAGTTTGTCCAACAATGGTTGCATTAGTATCATTAAACTCTTAAAACAAAAGAGAATCTGGAATTAAATTATCAAATTCAAATTCCATCATTTGCCATAGTGGGATTTAAACCTAGGTCCCGAGAACGTTATCAGGATCAGTAGTCTAGTGATAACACCACCAGGCCATCACCTCCTCAGGCATTTCAGTTTCTTCTTTTGTTAAAAAAAACTATGGATATACAGGTACGCTTAATGGACATCAGGTTGTAAGTTTGCTCACTGAGCTGGTAGATTTATTGTCAGACGTTTCGTCACCATGCTAGGTAACATCATCAGTGAGCCTCAGATGAAGTGCAGGTGTTCTAACCCACTTTCTATGTATCTGTCTTGGTTTATTGTGATACCCATTCCAGTTCTGTTTCTGACAGGTTGGTAAATGGGGCCCAAATCAGTATTGTTGTTTATGGAGTTCCAGTTTGAATGCCAGGCCTCTAGGAATTCTTGTGCGTATCTTTGTTTAGCCTGTCCCAGGCAAACTGGTGTTCCTCTTCATCTGCGTGTATGGATATTAGTGATAGTTGGTCATGTCTTTAGGTGGCTAGTTGGTGTTAGTGTATCCTGGTGGCTAGTTTCCTGCCAATCTGTCCAACATAATGTTTGTTGCAGTCCTTGCAGGGCATTTTGTATATGATGTTCATCCGGCTGGTTGTTGGTATGGGTGCCTTTAAATTCATCAGGAGCTGTTTCAGTGTGGTGGTAGGTTTGTGGGCTACCACGATGCCTAGCGGTTGGAGTATTCTGGGCATCATCTCTGAGATGTCTTTGATATATAGTAGAGTGGCTAGGGTTTCTGGGCATGTTGTGTCTTCCTGTTTAGGTCTGCTGTGCAGGAAGGTAAAAACAGTGACTGCAGATGCTGGAAACCAGATTCTGGATTAGTGGTGCTGGAAGAGCACAGCAGTTCAGGCACAATCCGAGGAGCAGTAAAATCGACGTTTCGGGCAAAAGCCCTTCATCAGGAATACAGGCAGAGAGCCTGAAGCGTGGAGAGATAAGTGAGAGGAGGGTAGGGGTGGGGTGAAAGTAGCATAGAGTACAATAGGTGAGTGGGGGAGTGGATGAAGGTGATAGGTCATGGAGGATGGTGGAGTGGATAGGTGGAAAAGAAAGTAGGCAGGTAGGACAGTGCTGAGCTGGAAGTTTGGAACTAGGGTGAGGTGGTGCCAGGATGGGAGGGTGGGTGGTAGGGGGGCGTGGACCTGACCAGGTAGTCACGGAGGGAACGGTCTTTGCGGAAGGCGGGGAGGGGTGGGGAGGGAAATATATCCCTGGTGGTGGTGTCTGTTTGGAGGTGGCGGAAATGTCGGCGGATGATTTGGTTTGTGCGAAGGTTGGTAGGGTGGAAGGTGGGCACCAGGGGCGTTCTGTCCTTGTTGCGGTTGGAGGGGTTGGGTCTGAGGGCGGAGGTGCGGGATGTGGACGTGATGCGTTGGAGGGCATCTTTAACCACGTGGGATGGGAAATTGCGGTCTCTAAAGAAGGTGGCCATCTGGTGTGTTCTGTGGTGGAACCGCTCCTCCTGGGAGCAGATACGGCGGGGGCGGAGGAATTGGGGATACGGGATGGCATTTTTGCAAGAGGTAGGGTGGGAAGAGGTGTAATCCAGGTAGCTGTGGGAGTCGGTGGGTTTGTAGAAAATGTCAGTGTCAAGTCGGTCGTCACTGATGGAGATGGAGAGGTCCAGGAGGGGGAGGGAGGTGTCAGAGATGGTCCAGTTGAATTTAAGATCAGCGTGGAATGTGTTGGTGAAGTTGATGAATTGCTCAACCTCCTCGCGGGAGCACAAGGTGGCGCCAATGCAGTCATCAATGTAGCGGAGGAACAGGTGGGGAGTGGTGCCGGTGTAATTACGGAAGATGGACTGTTCTACATAGCCAACAAAGAGACAGGCATAGCAGGGGCCCATACGGGTGCCCATAGCTACCCCTTTGGTCTGGCGGAAGTGGGAGGATTCGAAGGAGAGGGAATCAACTCTGCGCTCATCGGGTACCCGTTGTTCCTGAATATGTTGTATAGGTCTTTTTCCTCGGCTTCTCATAGTCCCTGGGGGTGTTGGGCTTGCTCTTGCAGTTGAGTATCTGGTCAGTGTGTGTGAGACTTTCCTGTAGACGCTGGTCTGTAGCTCTCCGTTGGCTTTGCGTTCCTCCATGCCGTCTAGGAAGGGGATTCAATTGTTGGTCTCTTCCTCTTTGGTGAACTTTATGCCAGTTAGGATGTGGTTTATGTGTTTGTTGGTTTCTTCTAATTTGTGTCATTTTGTGATAAAGAAGGTGTCATCCACCTAGCGGACCCAAAGCTTGGGCTGGATCGTGGGAGGGGCTGTTCGTTCTAACCTCTGCATAATTGTTTCTGTCAAAAGTCCTGATATTGGGGACCCCATAGGCATCCCATTGATTTGTTTGTAGATCTTGTTGTTGAAGGTGAAGTGGATTGTGAGGCACAAGTCGACTAGTTTGAGGATGCTGTCCTTGTTGATGCAGTTAGGTGCTTGTGTCCTTGGTTTGTCTAGCAGTGAGGTCAGTGTTTTGATTGCTAGGGTGATCATTATTAATGTGAATAAGACTGTCATGTCGTCACCCTCTACCTTGGTGTCTTTGGTGATGTTCAGGAATTCCTGGGTGGAGTGGCTTGTGTCTTCTACTTGGTGTTTCAGTTTACAGTGCAATTCCTTCACAAGTATGTCTGTTGGTGTACCAGGAAGTGAGACTATGGGTCTGGGGGAGGGGGGGGGGGGGGGGGAGGGAGGCGGCTTGTTTGTGTACCTTTGGTAATCTGTAGAAAAGGTGTTGGATCCTTCAGGTTTTACTCTTTTGTTAATTGCAGCTGCCTTATGAAGTTTCCTCAGGGATGCTGTAATGCAGTTTGCTAGCTGTGGACTCAAGCTCAACACCATCTGTTGGTAGTTATTGGTAACTGCAAATAGAGTTTGCTTTTTTCAATGTATTGTATCAGGATGACTACCACGTATCCTTTGTCTGCTGGGCTTTGGCATTTCTGTGCCTAACCCTTGTTTAAAAGGATAATCGTGTGGAAAGCTGATGTAACCTTAGAGCCTTGCTATCAGCAACAGTAAGGAAATGGGGCTGCAGACTTTAACACTTTTCCAACTAGTTGCCCTAGTCTTGTGATATTCTGTTTCACCAATAGATTTTTGCTTGGTTACCACTTCCATCTTAGGAAACTGCTGAAGTTTTATGGCAGTTGAGTATCAGAATTCTTATTATCCCATTTCTCTCCTGCAAACTGGGCACTAAGTAAAGGGAGGAGCTGAACATGACTGCTGATAGTGAACATTGAAAGTTTAGGATGGATTTATCAGGTGTATGGTTAAAAGGTAGAATATCAATGGGTAGCTAGCCCTCCAGTTTCCCTGTACCCTACTCTAAGAAAAGGGAAGGTGACAAATTCAACAGGCACTCACTTTTTCAAAAAATAACTAAAAAGACAATTGTTCTTGATTACAAGTCAGCTGACCCACCTATTGCACTGCTCATGCTGTTGTAGTGGGTGGGCAGGCAGGTAGGTAGGTAGGTAAGTAGGAGTTAAGGAGAAAGTGAGGTCTGCAGATGCTGGAGATCAGAGCTGAAAATGTGTTGCTGGAAAAGTGCAGCAGGTCAGGCAGCATCCAGGGAACAGGAGAATCGACGTTTCGGGCATAAGCCCTTCTTCAGGAATGAGGGCCTTCAGGAAGTAGGAGTTAAGGCCAATTAAGCCACTTCAAACCCAACTAGCAAGAAGGTGAGAAAGTACGGTTTACTGTTATACAGTAAACAGTTTCTATCACCAAGGCACAGGCACAGTTCCTGGGCTCTGACCAGCCAGCTCAGCTAGTCCCTAGAATGAGGAGACTGAGTCTCCTACTAATAAGTTCATATGATAGAAGAGCAGAATTGGGCCATTCAGCCCATCAAGTCTGCTCTACTATTTGAGCATGGTTGATATGCTCCTCGCCCCCATTACCAATTTAAAAAAAAGTGTTTAACTCTTCAATTTACTCACTTTCAGCACTTTGGGATAGTGAATTCCATAGATTCACAAGCCTTTGGGAGGAATGTCTCCACACCTGTTTTAAATTTGTTACCCCTTACCCTAAGGCCATGACCACTCCTATAATGTTCCACAAGAGGAAGCATCTGCTCCACATCTATTTTATCCATTCCTTTTGTCATCTTGACTATCTCAATTTGACTTCCCCTCATTCTTTAAAATTCCAGAGAGCATAGGCCTAAACTGTTTGATCTTTCATATGACAAACCCCTAATCTCTGGGACCAATCTAGTGAACCTCCCCTGAACCACCTCCAATGCCACTACATCTTTCCTCAAATACAGTGACCAAAACTGTACACAAGATGTTGGAGGCAGTCTCACCAATGCCTCGTATAGTTTATTTTTTCCTCTAGTACACTAGCTGTGACCAGCCAGCTCAGTCAGCCCTTGAAGACAGGAAACTGATCCTCCTGGTTTTTTTTCCCCCATTTTATTATACAATTCAGTTTTTAAACAATTAACATTAATAGCTGTATACAGAGAAACAGTAATTTTACAAGGGAGGAGTGGCAAAGCCAGGCCCCAAATCCCCACCGTTCAACCAGTTTTCAGGGAAATGAGGACAAACCTCAAATCCCAATTTCACTTGTCACAGAACAGTAACAAATGCATACAAGACTGTTCAATTAGATAAGAACAGTGCATAGAATACTGATCCCCACCCCAGCAAGCCACCCATCTCTCCCACCTTCTGCCCACACGCCCCATTCAGCTCCCTCTGGGACAGCCTGTTCTGTTTCCCCAGCCCCCCCAGAATGATAGCAGTCAGGATGGCCTACCTGCCCTAGGTGACAGTGCTGAGGATGGCCTGCCCACTTTTATTCAATTTCCTCCACCAGGAAGATAGGAAAACATCCGGGTGGCCAGTGACAAACACTGCCCTTCACATCAAGGGGCAGTGCTGTGTGATCAAAACAGTGAAGGGGAGGGTAGGGACTAAATCAAAATAGAGTTGGAGGGAGAAATGATGCACTCCACTCTCCTGGTTATTTTTTTTTTATCTTTATTCAAATTCCACCACCAGGAAGATAGGAAAACACATGTATATTTATATTTTTTTTTGTTGTGTGTGTGCAGGTGTGAGACACAGTGAAAGACACAAAGTGCAAATCTTTATTCAAATTCCACCACCAGGAAGATAGGAAAACACCCGAGTGGCCAGTGACGGAGGGAGAAACGATACACTCCATTCCCTGCGGCGCCCACCTCTCCCTGAACAACTCCAGGGTGTTGGTCGACGCCGCGTGCTCCTTCTCCAAGGACACCCGGGCCCTAACGTAACCACGGAAGAGGGGCAGGCCTGTTTATTTATTTATTTTTTTTTCTTTCTCTTTTTATTCCACCACCAGGAAGATAGGAAAACACCTGGGTGGCCAGTGACAAACACTGCCCTTCACATCAAAGGGCAGTGCATCCCGTGTTTATTTATTTATTTATTTTTTCTTTTTTCATAAAGATCTAAAGAGACAACAGCAATGACAGTTGTCTCCTGGTTCTATTTTTTTTTCCTTTTTTTTATTTAACCCCCACACTGCCACCTAAGTGCGGTAGTGCTTATTTTTATCCCCAGCACCCATGGTGTGTGTGTGTGTGCAGGTGTGAGACACAGTGAAAGACACAAAGTGCACGAATCTTTATTCAAATTCCGCCACCAGGAAGATAGGAAAACACCCAAGTGGCCAGTGACAAACACTGCCCTTCACATCAAAGGGCAGTGCTGTGTGATCAAAACAGTGAGGGGGAGGGTAGGGACTAAATCAAAATAGAGTTGGAGGGAGAAATGATGCACTCCACTCCCTGCGGCGCCCACCTCTCCCTGAACAACTCCAGAATGTTGGTGGACACCGCGTGCTCCTTCTCCAAGGACACCCGGGCTCTAAAGTAACCGTGGAAGAGGGGCAGGCCGTCGGATCTCCTGTTTAATTTTTTTTTAATCTTTAACACTGTTGTTTATTTTTATTTTTTATTTTAACCCCCACACTACCACCTAAGTGCGGTAGTGCTTATTTTATCCCCAGCACCCATGGTGTGTGTGTGCAGGTGTGAGACACAGTGAAAGACACAAAGTGCACGAATCTTTATTCAAATTCCACCACCAGGAAGATAGGAAAACACCCGGGTGGCCAGTGACAAACACTGCCCTTCGCATCAAAGGGCAGTGCTGTATGATCAAAACAGTGAAGGGGAGGGTAGGGACTAAATCAAAATAGAATTGGAGGGAGAAATTATGCACTCCACTCCCTGCGGCGCCCACCTCTCCCTGAACTACTCCAGGGTGTTGGTGGACACCGCATGCTCCTTCTCCAAGGACACCCGGGCCCTAACGTAACCGCGGAAGAGGGGCAGGCCGTCGGATCTCCTGTTTATTTTTTTAAAAAATTTTTTTTAAAAGGGTATAGCACTTTATTTTTCTTTTTTCCCCGTGTTTTTTTTCTTTTTTTTTAAAATGCCCACACCCAATATATACATGGTCTCACGCCTGTTTTTTTTTTGTTCTTTCTTTTTTAACTACCACCTAAGTGCGGTAGTGCTTATTTTTTTCCCCCAGCACCCATGGTGTGTGTGTGCAGGTGTGAGACACAGTGAAAGACACAAAGTGCACGAATCTTTATTCAAATTCCACCAACAGGAAGATAGGAAAACACCCGGGTGGCCAGTGACAAACACTGCCCTTCACATCAAAGGGCAGTGCTGTGTGATCAAAAACAGTGAAGGGGAGGGTAGGGACTAAATCAAAATAGGGTAGGAGGGAGAAATGATGCACTCCACTCCCTGCGGCGCCCACCTCTCCCTGAACAACTCCAGGGTGTTGGTCGACACCGCGTGCTCCTTCTCCAAGGACACCCGGGCGCTAACGTAACCGTGGAAGAGGGGCAGGCCGCCGGATCTCCTGTTTATTTTTTTTTCTTTTTTTTTAAAAACAGTGAAGGGGAGGTTAGGGACTAAATCAAAATAGAGTTGGAGGGGACACTCTTGTTTATTTTTATTTTTTTTTCTTTAATTTCTTTAATTTAACCCCCACACTACCACCTAAGTGCGGTAGTGTTTATTTTTTTCCCCCAGCACCCATGGTGTGTGTGTATACGTGTGAAACACAGTGAAGGACACAAAGTGCACAAATTTTTTATCCAATTTCCACCACCAGGAAGATAGGAAAACACCCGGGTGGCCAGTGACAAACACTGCCCTTCACATCAAAGGGCAGTGCTGTGTGATCAAAACAGTGAAGGGGGAGGGTAGGGACTAAATCAAAATAGAGTTGGAGGGAGAAATGATGCACTCCACTCCCTGCGGCGCCCACCTATCCCTGAACAAGCAGAATGCAATGAAATTCCCCTCTTTATTCTTTTTTTTATTCCTATTTAATTTTTTTTCTTTTTTTTTTCTTTTTTAATCCCTTGTTTCTTTTTTTTTTTATGGTGTGTGTGTGCAGGTGTGAGGCACACAAAGTGCACAAATCTTTATTCAAATTCCACCACCAGGAAGATAGGAAAACACCCAAGTGGCCAGTGACAAACACTGCCCTTCACATCAAAGGGCAATGCTGTGTGATCAAAACAGTGAGGGGGAGGGTAGGCACTAAATCAAAATAGAGTTGGAGGGAGAAATGATGCACTCCACTCCCTGCGGCGCCCACCTCTCCCTGAACAACTCCAGGGTGTTGGTGGACACCGCGTGCTCCTTCTCCAAGGACACCCGGGCTCTAACGTAACCGCGGAAGAGGGGCAGGCCGTCGGATCTCCTGTTTATTTTTTTTTCTTTTTTTCTTTTTCTTTTAGTGAAGGGGAGGGTAGAGACTAAATCAAAAATCTCCTGTTAATTTTATTTTATTTTATTTTTTTAAACCCCCAACACTACCACCTAAGTGCGGTAGTGCTTATTTTATCCCCAGCACCCATGGTGTGTGTGTGCAAGTGTGAGACCCAGTGGAAGACACAAAGTGCACGAATCTTTATTCAATTTCCACCACCAGGAAGATAGGAAAACACCCGGGTGGCCAGTGACAAACACTGCCCTTCACATCAAAGGGCAGTGCTGTGTGATCAAAACAGTGAAGGGGAGGGTAGGGACTAAATCAAAATAGAATTGGAGGGAGAAATGATGCACTCCACTCCCTGCGGCGCCCACCTCTCCCTGAACAACTCCAGGGTGTTGGTGGACACCGCGTGTTCCTTCTCCAAGGACACCCGGGCTCTAACGTAACCGCGGAAGAGGGGCAGGCCGTCGGATCTCCTGTTTATTTTTTTTTTCTTTTTCTTCTTTTTCGTTTTTTTTTTTTTTTTCTAACCCCCACACTACCATGGATCTCCTGTTTATATCTGTCAGTCAGGGCTCCCTGATTGGACCAGGTTAACAACCCCAATCAAGGATCTCATGGTCAATAGGTCCACCTGGCCCTTGTTTCAATTATTACACCCTTCAAATCAATCCACCTTTTTATATGTCAAAGTTAGTTATCCTTTGTTAAGAAGCACTCTAG
Source organism: Chiloscyllium plagiosum (assembly GCF_004010195.1). Taxonomy (NCBI): domain Eukaryota; kingdom Metazoa; phylum Chordata; class Chondrichthyes; order Orectolobiformes; family Hemiscylliidae; genus Chiloscyllium; species Chiloscyllium plagiosum. The sequence continues at coordinate 34,622,130 of NC_057738.1, forward strand.
ATAAACCATTGAGCTGCTGTATAATTTGATGCTTCCTGAGTGTATGTGAATTTCCCTCATGCAGTTAAACAGATGGACATTATGATTTATCAGGGTCAAGATCCTGTGAGGCAGTGTGGCTCACAATTCAGGTGAGCAGGATCCACTGATAATCTGCATTTCCTTTGGAGCCTAGGCCCATAGTAATCACTTGTAATCTTTCTGAATTGAGCCTTATTAACATGGAGTGTGCTCACAAAAACTGCGTGCTTTATATTCTGATGTTTCGGTGGGCCCTGTGGGGATGCCTGTCATATAACTGGATGTGAAAGCAAGACTGAAAGAAAATACTTTATGTCATTTCTTTCATTTTTTAAAAAATATTCTGTATTGGAACAAGATCAATGTAATATGACAAATTTTGTTCTGAGCATTACGATGAATTTTTTTATGAATACTTAACAGGTCTTATTGATGTGTCAATTTGAATCTACAGCGTCAGGAATTTTGATCAGAAGGGAGGATGAGAGCTGGGCTAAGACTCTTGGGAGCAAATGGAATTTTTTACGCACCAGAAACAGAAATTGATGGAGAAACTCAGCAGGTCTAACAGCATCTGTAGTGAGAAAACACAGTCAACATTTCACGTCCAATGACTCGTCATCAGAATGGACTGCCCACTCTGTGGTAGTCCACCTGACCAATTCTGTGCTCAGCAAGGGGAGTGACTGTCATTTTCAATTCAGTTGTGTACATGAATTGCGTCAGATTGCGTAATGACACCCTTCACTTGAACCCGAGAAAATAAAATAAAGATGAGGCTGACTGGCCATGAAAACAGCACTTGACCCGAGTATCGCATCAGGGAACCTGAACAAAATGGGAGTCAATCGGAATTGAGGGGAAAACTCTATGCTGGTTGGAGTCATCCCTAGCACAAAGGAAGATGGTTGTGGTTGTTAGAGATCATGTATTGTGATGGAATATTCTCCACTTGCCTGGATGAGTACTGCTTTAACAACAGTTAAGAAGTTTGACACCATCTAGGATTATGCGGCTTACTTGATTGAAACACCAACCAAATCCTTAAAACACCTTCATCTCACCACTCAATAGCATCAGAGCATATCACCTCTGAAATGCATTGCTGGACATCACTGAGTCTCCTTACACAGCACGTTCCAAACCCACAATCTCTGGCAGCTAAAAGAACAAGTGGTCTCAAAGGAATACAACCACGTGCAGGTTCCTGTCCAAGACACTCACCTGACTTTTCAGTTCTTTATTCAATCATCCATGGGATCTGGGCATTGCTGGCAAAGTCAGCATTTGTTTCCCATCACTAATCACCTTAAACTTAGTGACTTGCTCTGTCATCTCAGAGGGTAGTTAAGGGTCAGCTGCACTGTTGTGGGTCTGGAGTCAGGTATAGGCCGGACCGGATAAAATTAGTTAGAGGCAAAAAAAATCTGCAGATGCTGCAGAGACAAACTGGAGGCTGGAAGATCAAAGCAAGCCAGGCAGCATAAGGGTTGGAGAAGTCAACATTTCGGATGGAACCCTTTCTTCAGGACTGAGAAGGGTTACACCTGAAACATTGACTTCTCCACCTCTTGATGCTGCCTGGCTTGCTTTGATCTTCCAGCCTCCTGTTTGTCTACCTTGGGTTCCAGGTAAGATGGCAGATTTCCTTCCCTCAAATACGTTAGTGAACCAAATTAAACATAAGTTTTTACAACAATCAGTGATTGTTTCATAGTCACTGTCACAGTGACTAACTTTATAATGTCAGATTTCTTACTATTTGAATTTAAATTATTCTACCAGTTGCCCACCACCACCTTCTCAAGAGTAGCTTGGGATGGGTAATAAATGCTGGCCCAGCCAGCAATGTCCACATCCCATGAGTGAACATAAGAATGTTGCTGTGGTGGGATTTGAACTCGTGTCCCTAGGATATTAACCCCTGGATTACTATTCCAAAGACAGTACCACTATCACTCCATATCATTAATCCTTCAACTTTGCTGCATAAAAATCCCTGAATCCCTCCCAACAGGGTGTACGTACATGTCATGGTCTGTAGCAGTTCCAAAAGGCTGATCACCATCACATTCTCAATGACAACTGACAATGAGCAATAAATGGCCTTTCCAGCGTGCATATAAGAAATGAACGCATAAGAAATGTCTTGAAAATATTTTGGGGTTGCACTTTTAGACTTCAAAGCTGCATTTTGCAGCATATTAAAACAATTTGAGTTCCAGTCAGGAGATTTAGGACACGAGCTCAAAAGATTTCAAAATGAGACTTCTAATGGACAGTTTGTGTGCTACATTTTGGAACGAGAGAAGGAATATGAGTGCGAGGATGCCATGGAAACCAGAAGACTAAGGTTGCACCAGAGATGAGCCCTCACAAAGAAGTCTTACCACTAGGCTTACAGGAGAAAGTGAGGACTGCAGGTGTTGGAGATCAGAGTTGAAAACTGTGGCACTGGAAAAACACAGCAGGACAGGCAGCATCCGAGGAGCAGAAGAGTCGATGTGTTGGGGGTAAGCCCTTCATCAGGAACGTTGAGGTGGGGAAGGGGGCTGAAAGATAAATAGGAGGGGGTGGGGCTTGGAGAAAGGTAGCTTGGATGATGATAGGTCAGAGAAGAGGGTGGAGCAGAGAGGTGGGAAGGAAGATGGACAGGTAGGACATTTCAAGATGGTGGTGCTGAGTAGGAGGATTGGATGAGGTGGGGAATCTGGTGAAGTTGATGGTGATGCCGTGTGGTTGGGGGGGTCCCAAGGCGGAGGATGAGGCATTCTTCCTCCTGGCATCGGGTGGCTAGGATTTGGCGGTGGAGGGAGTTGAGGACTTGCAAGTCCTTGGCGAAGTGAGAGGGGGAGTTGAAGTATTCGGCCACAGTGTGGTGGGATTGTTTGGTGCGTGTGTACCAGAGATGTTCTCTGAAGCATTCTGCAAGTTGGCGTCCTGTCTCCCCAATGTAGAGGAGACCACATCGAGAGCAATGAACACTGTAGATCAGATGTTTGGATGTGCAGGGAAATCTCTGCCAGATGGCAAAGGATCCTTTGGGCCTTGGATGGAGGCGAGGGGCAGGTGTGGGTGCAGGTTTTATACGTTTTGCGGTGGCAAGGGAAGGTGTCGGGAATGGACGGTGGGTTGGCGGGGTCATGGACCTAACAAGGAATTGTGGAGGGAAGGGGCTTTACAGAATGCTGATAGGGGTGAGAGGGAAATATATCTCTGGCAGTGGGGTCTGATTGTAGGTGACGGAAATGGCGGAGGATGATGCTTTGTGTCCAGAGGTTGGTGGGGCGAAGGTGAGGGCGTAGAGGGTTCTATCCTTGTGGCGGTTAGAGGGGTAGGGTTCAAGAGGGGAGGTGCAGGAATTGGACGGCTTATACCCTCCACTTCCCGCACGTCGACCCTCCTGCTTCTTGGATGCTGCCTGACCTGCTGTGTTTTTCCAGCACCACACTTTTCAACACTAGGCTTACAGACCAGGCCATGCCTTCCCCAGCATGTTTTTACAATTATGTCATTTTTAAATTCATTTTTTGGGATGTGGGCATCGGTGGCTGGGCCAGCACTCATTGCCCATCCCTAGTTGCCCTTGAAAAGGTGGGGGTGAGCTGCGTTCTTGAACAACTGCAGTCCACCTGCTTTGGGTTGACCCATAATGCCCTTAAGGAGGGAATTCCAGGATTTTGACCCAGCGACAGTGAAGGAATGGCGATATATTTCCATGTCAGTGTGGTGGGTGTCTTGCAGGGTAACTTGAAGGTTATGGTGTTCCCATGTAACTGCTGCCCTTGTTCTTCTAGATGGAAGTGTCATGGGTTTGGAAGGTGCTATCTGAAGACTTTTGGTGAATTTCTGCAGCTCATCTTGTAGATAGTACACACTGCTGCTACTGAGTACTGGCAGTGGAGGGAGTGGATGCTTGTGATGTACTACCAATCAAGCGGGCTAGTTGGTGTCAAGCCTCTTGAGTGTTGTTGGAGTTGCACTCACCCAGGCAAAAGGGGAGTATTCCATCACACTCCTGACTTGTGACTTATAGATGGCGGATAGGCTTTAAGGAGTCAGGAGCTGAGTTACTCAGCACAGTATTCTTAGCCTCTGACCTGCTGTTGTGGCCATTGTGCGTCCAGTTGAGTTTCTGGTTAATGATAACCCTTAGGATGTTGACAGTGGGGGTTTCACTGATGTAACACCATTGAATGCCAAGGGGTGGTGGTTAGATTGTCTCTTATTGGTGATGGTCATAGTCTGGCATTTATGTGGCATGAATGTTACTTGTCACTTGTCAGCCCAAGCCTGGATATTCTCCAGATCTTGTTGCCTTTGGACACAGATTGCTTCAGTATCTGAGGAGTTGCGAATGGTGTTGAACATTGTGCAATGATCGGCGAACATCCCACTTCTGACCTTATGATAGAGGGAAGGCCATTGATGAAGCAGCTGAAGATGGTTGGTGCCGAGGACACTATCCTGAGGAACTCCTGCAGAGATGTCCTGGAGCTGGTATGACTGAGCTTCAACAACACCACCATCCTCCTATGTGCTAGGTATGATTCCTACCACCACAGAGTTTGCCCCGGTACCCAATGATCCCTGTTTTGTTTGGGCTCCTTGATGCCACACCTGGTCTAATGCAGCTTTGATGTCAAGGGCTGTAACTCTCATGTCACCTTTGGAATTCACTTCTGGAATCTTTAAGTGGTAAATCTTACTCCTGAGCACCTTTGAAGAACTGAGGCTTTATTCTCTAGAATCATTTGAGAATCACATCAACGATAAGGATGGTGCTTGCAATGAAGTAAGATGCAACTGCCTTTCACTTTCTTTGCTACTGAGCCATTCCAGGAACTTACTGCCAAGTTAATGGATTTGCAGCACATTGTTGCTGTCAGGAGATTAAAAATGCCTTGTGGTACCAGAGTAATTTAATTCAAATCTTTTGACACTAGAACCAAACCAACAATTGAAGGAACTAGTAATGTTTACAGAAACTGAAGTCTCCCCTGTGCTGTAGCTGTGCATAATTACACAAGTGTGGCCTTCCATGATCCTTGTGTCAACTCTTACCATTTCTTCATTTGTTATAGATTTAATTTCTTGAATTTCCACTAAGTGTGTGACCACAAACGAACACAGCAGTGAGTCAACCATGAGGACTTTATTGAAGTTAAGTTTAAGATATATGCTGACATGATGTGTACCTCATGGTAGAGGTCACATGTCCATGAGGTAAAAACAATGACTGCAGATGCTGGAAACCAGATTCTGGATTAGTGGTGCTGGAAGAGCACAGCAGTTCAGGCAGCATCCAATGAGCAGCGAAATCAACGTTTCGGGCAAAAGCCCTTCATCAGGAATAAAGGCAGAGAGCCTAAAGCATGGAGAGATAAGCTAGAGGAGGGTGGGGGTGGGGAGAGAGTAGCATAGAGTACAATAGCTAGGTGGGGAAGGA
>NC_057738.1:34629873-34633471 GCF_004010195.1 Chiloscyllium plagiosum
TGATGAAGGGCTTTTGCCTGAAACGTCGATTTCACATGTCCATGGCACACTGGGACAGACATTTGTACATGACTGCATTTCATCGAAACATATCTTTTTTAATATAACAGAAGAAATAAAATGCATTCATTATCATGACCATTTTTAGTTACCCACATTATCACCTATATCCAGTACTGTTCTCCTGCCTTAGCCATTTGTTATTTCTATTAGTCTCTGCCTATGCATTGCACATAGTCCTTAAATTGTGCAGGCCTCCTAGAGGTATGCATGTGTGATGTTGGCTATTTATCTGCATAATCTTGTTCCAACAGAGTCTCATTCCTGTGTCATTTGCTGTTGCTGTAGTAGCTGTTGCTGTTATATTTCTGTTGTTGGATTGCTGTGGTTCTGATGGTTGGTGGGTGTCCTGTGTAGGGTTGCTGTGGTTCTGATGGTTGGTGGGTGTCCTGTGTTGGTTTGCTGTAGTTCTGATGGTTGGTGGGTGTCCTGTGTAGGGTTGCTGTGGTTCTGATGGTTGGTGGGTGTCCTGTGTAGGGTTGCTGTGGTTCTGATGGTTGGTGGGTGTCCTGTGTAGGGTTGCTGTGGTTCTGATGGTTGGTGGGTGTCCTGTGTAGGGTTGCTGTGGTTCTGATGGTTGGTGGGTGTCCTGTGTAGGGTTGCTGTGGTTCTGATGGTTGGTGGGTGTCCTGTGTAGGGTTGCTGTGGTTCTGATGGTTGGTGGGTGTCCTGTGTAGGGTTGCTGTGGTTCTGATGGTTGGTGGGTGTCCTGTGTAGGGTTGCTGTGGTTCTGATGGTTGGTGGGTGTCCTGTGTAGGGTTGCTGTGGTTCTGATGGTTGGTGGGTGTCCTGTGTAGGGTTGCTGTGGTTCTGATGGTTGGTGGGTGTCCTGTGTAGGGTTGCTGTGGTTCTGATGGTTGGTGGGTGTCCTGTGTTGGTTTGCTGTAGTTCTGATGGTTGGTGGGTGTCCTGTGTAGGGTTGCTGTGGTTCTGATGGTTGGTGGGTGTCCTGTGTAGGTAATACATTCACCTTTCCCTGAGCGGCTGCCTGCAGCTGAGGATTAATTTCTGAGGTTGGGTATATATGCCTATGGTTGTGATGATTTCCCTGGTTGTTCACTTCCACCACCTACAATGGAGGTGACAACTGCTCCAGACAGGTTCCATGTTGCCAGTACAGCTGGCTTTTGTTGAGATCATTGAATATTTTTACCCTGATCACCTCCCCAGTACTCCATTCTGGCAATGCTTTAGCAGTCTTGTCCAATTTAAATTTGGCTTTCTAGTCTTGATGTTTTTTCACTTACATCTGTGTCTGCTTATGGTTTTGGCAACTGTTTCACTATTGGAAGTTGAGTTTTTGTCTGGCATGATATTAGTCTTTGCATTGGACTAACTTCTCTACTTTCAATGGGTGTCTCTCTTCAATTGAGGACTGCCTTGTATCTGTCTGTGTGACGTTTGCTCGAGTTCTTCGTGATTCCTTGGCGATTTTTCACCACTGCCTCAGCCTTTCCACTTGCTTGGGGATAGTGAGGAGATGATGGGTGGTGTTTGACTTCCCAATTTTTCATGAAGTCATTGAATTCTTCACTGATGGTTTTTCTCATCTATGGCAACTTCGGGAAGTCTTTATCAGTAGATGTGTGGTTTTGGGTAATCTCAGCAGTCGTCATTAAAGTCAACTGGTCCAACTCCCAGTAATCAGAATGTTTCGTCATGGTAGATATCTAATCAGTTCCTATGAGAGATTACTCCCAATCAGACTGGGATGGTACGTTCTATCAGTGACTTTCTAACTCGTTAAACTTGGTACCAAACACTGCACTGGCAAATGTGATCCTTGACTTTGTTACTTATATTTAACCAGTAAAGCACATCTCTTGCCTTCCTTAGACTTTATTCGATTCCCTGGTGGATTGTACGATTGCACTTTCATTTTAACTTGCGCAGGATAATAATAACTCCATTTCATTTGTACAAGAGCCAACTTTGGGGATGTCATATTCATCTCTAAATACCCAAGATGCCCCTAATGTTCTCTGGCAATCGTTTCATCACTACTTCTTGTAAGAGTTGGGGATTTACATCTATTTGAATGGTTTCTTTGATTTGAGCAAGCTGCTTGTCTGTTTTATTTGTGTCTTTGCTGACTTGGGCGACTTCCAGAGAATGGTGAGCTGCTGCTTCATGTTGAATCTGGAAGGTTTCACACTCTACTGCAGAGTCTTCCATTCTCTTCACCAGGGAAGTGCTTTTGACTATATGTCTGTAATCTAAACAAAAACAGAAATCGCTGGAGAAACTCAGCAGGTAGCCACTCACCTGTCAACTTTCCCTCAGTTTCTGTTTTTGTTTCATATCTTCAGATCTGCAGTTGCTTTGTTTTGTTTTTTTTTGTTTTTCTTTCCTCTTCTTCTTTCTTCTTCCTCCTCTCTCTCTCTCAATGTGGGGCAGCTAGTCCAGGGACAGTCCCCTTCAAGGAGGAGAGTCCTAGCACACCTGAGTGGCCAGTGACAAGCAGTGCCCTTCACATCAAAGGGTAATGCTGCGTGATCAAACAGTGAAGGGGATCCCCTGTTACTATTTTTTCTTTTTTCTAAAATTTAACCCCCACACTACCACCTAAGTGCGGTAGTGCTTATTTTATCCCCAGCACCCATGGTGTGTGTGTGCAGGTGTGAGACACAGTGAAAAACACAAAGTGCATGAATCTTTATTCAATTTCCACCACCAGGAAGATAGGAAAACACCCGGGTGGCCAGTGACAAACACTGCCCTTCACATCAAAGGGCAGTGCTGTGTGATCAAAACAGTGAAGGGGAGGGTAGGGACTAAATCAAAATGGAGTTGGAGGGAGAAATGATGCACTCCACTCCCTGCGGCGCCCACCTCTCCCTGAACAACTCCAGGGTGTTGGTCAACACTGCGTGCTCCTTCTCCAAGGACACCCGGGCCCTAACGTAACCGCGGAAGAGGAGCAGGCAGTCAGCCTTAACGTCCCCCTCCATGGCCCGCTGCCTGGACCTGTTTATGGTAGTGTAGGTAGGTGGTAGGTGGTAGTGTGGGGGTTAAATAAGATAAAAAAAAACAGAGCTTCTGCTCCTGGGCCTGGCCAAACTGGCCATTAACAGGTCGAGGCAGCGGGCCGTGGAGGGGGTCGTTAGGGCCGACTGCCTGCCCCTCTTCCGCGGTTACGTTAGAGCCCGAGTGTCCTTGGAGAAGGAGCACGCGGTGTCCACCAACACCCTGGAGTTGTTCAGGGAGAGGTGGGCGCCGCAGGGAGTGGAGTGCATCATTTCTCCCTCCAACTCTATTTTGATTTAGTCCCTACCCTCCCCTTCACTGTTTTGATCACACAGCACTGCCCTTTGATGTAAAGGGCAGTGTTTGTCACTGGCCACCCGGGTGTTTGCACAAGGACTCTCCTTGAAGGTGACTATCCCTAGACCAGCTGCCCTACAGAGAGAGGAAGAAAGGAGAAAAAAAAAAGAACAGGAGTACCCTGGAGTTGTTCAGGGAGAGGTGGGCGCCGCAGGAAGTGGAGTGCATCATTTCTCCCTCCAACTCTATTTTGATTTAATCCCTGCCCTCCCCT
>NC_057738.1:34635479-34675628 GCF_004010195.1 Chiloscyllium plagiosum
CCCTTTGATGTGAAGGGCAGTGTTTGTCACTGGCCACCCGGGTGTTTTCCTATCTTCCTGGTGGTGGAAATTGAATAAAGATTCGTGTACTTTGTGTCTTTCACCGTGTCTCACACCTGCACACACACACCATGGGTGCTGGGGATAAAATAAGCACTACCGCACTTAGGTGGTAGTAAAAAAAATTAAAAGAAAAAAAATACAAAAAAAATAAACAGGAGATTTAAAGTTTAAAAAAAAATTATTAAGGAGAAAAAAAAATTAAAAAAAGAAAATGAACAGGAAAAAAAAATAAACCAGAGCTTAATCGGGACGGGCTGTCCTAGAGGTGGTCGAAAGGTGTCTGAGCAGCCGAGAGTCAGAAGGCGCGTAGGGGCGGGCTGAGATCTGGAAGGCTTGTGGGCTTCCCTACACGCTGTCGTCCCAGGGAAGGGGACGGCCTGTCCTAGAGGTTGCCGAAAGGTGTGCCAGGATAGCCCACTGGTCGGAGGTGCAACGGGGTGGGTGAGAGCCCAATGGTACGTAGGGGCAGACCGAGAGCCAGAAGGCGGGTAGCCGTCCTCAGTGCTGTCACCCCGGGCAGGTACTGGGGCGGGCTGCCCCAGAGGTGGTCGGAAGGTGCTGAGGGTGGTTAGTGAAGCCGGAAGGTGGGTAGGCCGTCCTGACCGCTGTCACCCCGGGCGGGTACCGGCGCGGGCTGCCCCAGAGGTGGTCGGAAGGTGGGAGGGGCGGGGGCTTGCTTGGTCTGTATTGTCTGCACTTTTGTATGTAACAGTACTGACTAATGTACAAATGTCATTGCTGTTGTCTCTTTATATCTTTATGTGAAACTGGGATTTGAGATTTGTCCACATGTCCCTGTAAACTGTTTGAATGGTAAGGTTTGGAGCCTGGCTTTGCTGCTCCTCTCCCTTGTAAAATTGCTGTCTCTTGTATGCAGCTGTAAATGTAACTGTCTATTGTAAACTGTTTTTGTAATTTGTTTAATAAAATAAAAAAATAAACAGGAGATTCAGCATCCCCTTAGGTTAGGGGACTGATTTTGTGCTGGCTGGTGTGTAAAAAAATAAACCACAGCTTGTTTGTCACTGGCCACCCGGGTGTGTTCCTATCTTCCTGGTGGTGGAATTTGAATAAAGATTCGTGCACTTTGTGTCTTTCACTGTGTCTCACACCTGCACACACAGGGTGCTGGAAAAAAAAAGAAAAAAAAACAGGAGTATCCCTTCGATGTGAAGGGCAGTGTTTGTCACTGAAAAAAAAAAAGAAACAGGAGTTAAAGATTTGTGCACTTTGTGTCTTTCACTGTGTCTCACACCTGCACACACACACCATGGGTGCGGGAAAAAAAAATTAAAAAAAACAGGAGTATCCCTTCGATGTGAAGGGCAGTGTTTGTCACTGAAAAAAAAAGAAAAAAAAGAAACAGGAGTTAAAGATTTGTGCACTTTGTGTCTTTCACTGTGTCTCACACCTATATACACACACCATGGGTGCTGGGGGAAAAAATAAGCACTACCGCACTGAGGTAAAAAAAAAGAAAATAAACCAGAGCTTGCTTGTCACTGGCCACCCGGGTGTTTTCCTATCTTCCTGGTGGTGGAAATTGAATAAATATTCGTGCACTTTGTGTCTCACACCTGCACACACACACCATGGGTGCTGGGGAAAAAATAAGCACTACTGCACTTAGGTGATAGTGTGGAGGGTAAAAAAAAATATATCCATGGAATAAAAAAAAATAAACAGTACACTAACCATGGGTGCTGGGGGAAAAAAATAAACACTACCGCACTTAGGTGGTAGTGTGGGGGTTAAATTATATAAAAAAAAACAGAGTTTGTTTTTCACTGGCCACCCGGGTGTTTTCCTATCTTCCTGGTGGTGGAAATTGAATAAATATTTGTGCACTTTGTGTCTTTCATTGTGTCTCACACCTGTACACACACACCATGGGTGCTGGGGGAAAAATAAGCACTCCCGCAGTTAGGCGGTAGTGTGGGGGGGGGGTTAAAAAAAAATCAGGAGACCCCCTTCACTTTTTTGATCAAAATAAAAGGAGTGTAAGGGCACTGCTTGTCAAAAAAAAAAGAAAGATTAAAAAAATATAACCAGGAGATCGCCCTCCAATTCTATTTGAAAAATAGATAAACCAGAGCTTTTTGGGTTGCTGTGGGTCTCTATTGTATGCACTGTTTTATGCAATTGGACTATCTTATATATATATACAAATGTCATTGTTACTGTTTTGTAATGAGTGAAACTGGGATTTGAGGTTTGTCCTCATCTCCCTATAAAATGGTTGACCGGTGGGGATTGGGGCCTAGCTTTGCCCTTCCTCTTCCTTGTAAAATTGCTGTTTCTCTGTATACAGCTGTTAATGTCAGTTGTTTTGTAAACTGTGTATTGTTTAATAAAATATATATAACCAGTAAAACAAACTGGAGCTTCAGAGAGTCTCCTCATTCTTAGGGCTGGGTCTGAGCTGGCTGCTGGTCAGAGCCCATGTACTGTGCGCATGTAAATAAAGGGTGACTTGGTGATGGGATATCGACTTCTGTGCAGTTATTTCAGTTTTAATGTCTGTAATCTACTTCTCTTGCTTGTGTGTCACATCTAGATGATACCTTTGTAATCAGAATAGCATTTTTTGCATCTGCTTCAGTGCAGATGGTATTGTCTTGAGGAAACTGTTTTGAAATGTGGTCAGACTCAAAAGGCACTCTGCCTCTTCCAAGTCGGTGTTGATGAAAATGTTCACAAGCAAAAACAATGTTTAAGCAGTTCTTCTCAATCTAATGATTGTTCCATTGATGTTAATGCCCTGGATGTGAATGTGACCGGTGGTCCTTGTTGCATTAGGATTGCTGATTCAATGACATCACGCTGCAGGGTGGCATCATCACTGATGTCATAGTATTTCTGCTTGATTTTAATGAATGCTACTTCTTGTTCTGTGCCCCAATGTTGCTGCACGTCCTTGACCATGAGTTGGTGTAATTGTTCACACTCTGATAACAATTTGGGTAGGGATTTTCTCAAATAGTTGACAAATGCAACAAATTGTTGCACTGCTTCTTCATCTGTCGGAAGCTGCATCGCTGCTGTAGTGCTCATCATTTTGGGATCCAATCAAAGACTTTTTGCTGTCGGTTCACAGCCTATGTATGTGACTTCAGGGGTAATATTGACTTGTTTAACTTCAGGCTTTCTTGGGGAGCTCTTTTGAGCAGTTGCACTAGATTTTAATGGTGATCAGCAGTAGTTTCTTCCATTATATCTCCACATCCATAACTGAGCAGATCATCCTCTCCAGCTCCCCCTCCCCTCACTATCTCATGTCATCTGTGCTGATCTGTGCTGGAGCAGTGGAAATGTTAAACAGCATGCACAGCCATCTGTATCTCCCAAAGGGCGCCCGGAATGTAATTAGAAAGCTGCTGCTTTTATTTAGAGTCACTTGCCAGTGACCATCCTTTATGGCCAGGATGGTAAAGAGTTTTGACTTTGCAAATTGTGGCAAGATTCTTTCAATAGTTGACATCGGGTAGTGAGATGTTTTCAGTGGTATATTAAGATTCATTGTGTCAATAAATATGATTAGTTTTCTAGGTGTTTCTGCTGTTACCATGCTGCTAATCCATCCTGTAGAAGTTGATACCTTTGTTCTCTCCCTTTTTCTCCAGATCTTCTACCTTCTCTTTCAGGCTGACCTTTGGGGCTGCTAGAACTTTGCTTGACAGATGCTGAATTGATTTTGCATTCTCATCTACCTGAAGCTGCTCTCCTCCTGGAAGGCATTCTAACACTGTGTACATATCTAGGATGTGTTTCACACTTGTTTACTGTACTGCAGCATAATGCAAATTTCATTTGACACATTGAGGGTTAGCAGTCCGAGACTGAGACTTTCTCTGGCTGAGATGAGTGGCATTTGCTTGTTACCTGCGATCTGGAGCTCTAGATACTGTTTCATGCCACTGCAATGGGCTCAGAGAACAATCTGTCCCCTCACCCCAAGTGCGATGCCACCATATAATCTTAACCTTACTTTTGAGGACTTCCTTTTTTTGATTCAGCCACTTTGCACAAGTCTGTGAAGGTCTTGGTGTTGCATGATGCACCAGGAGAAAGTGAGGCATAAGCCCTTCATCAGGAATGAGGAAAGTGTGTTCAGCAGGCTAAGATAAAAGGTAGGGAGGAGGGACTTGGGGGAGGGGCATTGGAAATGTGATAGGTGGAAAGAGGTCAAGGTGAGGGTGATAGGTTAGAGTGGGGTGGGGGCGGAGAGGTCAGGAAGATGATTGTAGGTTAGGAGGGCGGTGCTGAGTTCGAGGGATTTGACTGAGACAAGGTGGGGGGAGGGGAAATGAGGAAACTGGGGGGTTCTGTCCTGGTGAGGACCAGTGGGGTTCTGTCCTGGTGAGGACCAGTGGGGTTCTGTCCTGGTGAGGACCAGTGGGGTTCTGTCCTGGTGAGGACCAGTGGGGTTCTGTCCTGGTGAGGACCAGTGGGGTTCTGTCCTGGTGAGGACCAGTGGGGTTCTGTCCTGGTGAGGACCAGTGGGGTTCTGTCCTGGTGAGGACCAGTGGGGTTCTGTCCTGGTGAGGACCAGTGGGGTTCTGTCCTGGTGAGGACCAGTGGGGTTCTGTCCTGGTGAGGACCAGTGGGGTTCTGTCCTGGTGAGGACCAGTGGGGTTCTGTCCTGGTGAGGACCAGTGGGGTTCTGTCCTGGTGAGGACCAGTGGGGTTCTGTCCTGGTGGCGGTTGGGGGGGCGGGGTTCAAGGGCGGAGGATCGGGAAGTGGAAGAGATGCGGTGGAGAGTATCGTCGACCATGTCGGGGGGGAAATTGCGGTCCTTGTAGAAGGAGGCCATCTGGGTTGTGCGGTTTTGGTACTGGTCCTCCTGGGAGCAGATGCGGCGGAGTCGAAGGAATTGGGAGAATGGGATGGCGTTTTTACAGGGGGCAGGGTGGGAGGAGGTGTAGTCAAGGTAGCTGTGGGAGTCGGTCGGTTTGTAGTAGATGTCCGTGTTGATTCGGTCACCCGAGATAGAAATAGAGAGGTCTAGGAAGGGGAGGGAAGAATCTGAGACTGTCCAGGTGAATTTGAGGTCGGGGTGGAAGGTATTGGTGAAGTGGATGAACTGTTCAACCTCCTCGTGGGAGCACGAGGCGGCGCCGATGCACCAGGGTCATTCTGACATTTTATGTTGAGCTGAGGTTTTCCTTCAACAGGCCTTATTTCATCAGTTATTAACCATGTCTCACTTAGCAACTTGAATGAACCAATCTGTTGTATCTGGTCCACTGTGATTTGTCAGAATCTTTAGCTGCATTCCCACCAGCGGCTATCCATACCTGCTTGATGTACCTATCTGCACCTGCTTGATATGCTTCTTTATAGCCACATTTTTGCATGCAACTGCTTTCACCGCACTGGACATGCCTTCTCTTTTGCACACTATCTTCTGTAGCATTTTATCCTGCCCTTCATCTGTGATTGTTCTGCCCTGCGTGCCTGGATTATCTGTCAGAAAAATGCAAAACCTGGTCTGTTCTGCCACATATTGTTTGATTCACTCTTGGGATGCGGGTGACATTGGACAGTGCTTACAATAAAAATTAAATATGCTCTCTGCTGTTTCACAACCTCAGCACATCTGCACAGGTCAATTATTCTTCCATGTGAAAGTTTGTCCTCTCTTTGCCAATGTTCTTCCACTTTGGGATCCTTTATTTCAAATACAAACCTCTCCCTATTAGCACATCCTTTAATTGTGCAAATTCACAGGTTTCTACAAACTGAGTCAATTATGTTGCATATCAATCAATGGACTCTTTTTCACTTTGTTCTATAGTATTGAATAAGTACATAACATCCATTTAGGGATCACAGAGTGCCTGTAAAGCTCTTAAAATTTCTGCCATGTGTTCTTTTTTCTACCCTTCAGAGAAATTCAGGGTGGAATATACTTTGAAACAACCTCTTCTCAGAAGTGATTAAAGTGTAGGGATTTGTTCTGGTTTGCTCAACAAATCCATAGCTATTGCATAATTCTGCCATTACTTCCAGTTTCTGTCTAACCTCTTCAGTGATTTGGTGTTGGAGAAGCTACAGCCATTTTCTCTTAAGCAGTGTTTCCACTGTAACTTTTTTTTAATTTCAGCACTGGACACTCTCTTCGCTACCTCCTCTACCACCATACATTGACAGCAGTGTGTTCAACACGAGGACTTTATTGAAGTGAAGCTTGAGATGATGCTTACAGGGTGAAACCTTCATGATGGAGATACAACAGGCAAGGATAGACATTTGTACATGATTACATTTCAATGCAGGCACATGCTTCATTCATGTTAGGGCCAATTTTGCAGGAAGCTCTCTTGGCTCTTGCATTCTGAGAAAATCGAATATTCCCTTTCTCTCTCTCTCTCTCTCTCTTTCACACACACACAGGATGATGGAATTGGATCTGGAATAACTTCTTTATCATTTTAAATCTGAGATAGATACATTTTTGTTAAGCAAAATTATTAAGGGATATGAGCCAATGGAGATAGGCCACAGATCAGCCATGAACCTATTGAATGGCAAATCAGACTTGAGGGACTGAATGGTCTACTCCTGTTCCTGTGTTTCCATATTCCCATGTCTGTGACAAGAACTATCCAACACTGCACTAGCTGAGCACCACACTGCACAGATTCACAGAGGAACTGGAAGTACAGGGAGCTATTGGTATGCAGATGGCTAGATCAGGAAACCTGAAAGGTCAGCTTGCTCTTTGCAATATGCAGCACAGTATTCACAACAGTCATAGCATGCTGTGTACCACTTTATTGCTCTGTAAATAGACATGCCCGAAGACCAAGGAGAAGCAGAGGATAGATAAATTTGAGATCGATGTACAGCAGAAGTAAGAGATGCAGCAGTGTCACAGCAGCAGGTGGAGAGCAATGAAACCAAATTAGTCTCGAGCAATCCATCAAATATTTATTCTTAGCATCCACTGTCACTCCCAGCATAGATACTATAAATACAATATGATTGGACTGTCATCACCATCAGCAATCTCAGATTATATCTGACTCATGAAATTGATAAGAATATAATGACGTTGGAACAACTTGATGGAACATGCACCTCTGTACTCACGCCTTGTGAGTTTGTGCACTTTCATTTGCTCAATTCTCATACACCTTACAAACACTACCTGGACTCTGCACTACAGACAGCTGCTACTGTAGGTTCACTTTGAAGTCTCTTCACTGTCAGGGCCACTGATTCCTGGGATGGACCCACTGGCTCTTTCATCTTGGTGTCTGGATCCTCAGTGACATGTGTCTACATGCGTAATGTGAGTTAATTAATGAAAGCCAATGTAGATTTTGAAGGGATTTCACAACTGTTTGCTGGAGCCTTTTGAAGTAGTAACAGGGAGTCTTCATGAGGATAATGGTTTAGATGTATTGTACATGGACCACCAAATGATGTTTCATGCAAAACCGCACAACAGGCTTGTGGGATAAGTTGTAGCTCATGGAATAAATAGGACATTAGCAACTTGGATAAGAATTAGCTGAGTGACAGGGAGAAGATGGTCATGGTTAATGGATGTTTCTTGGGCTGAAGGATGTTGGGCCTCTGCTCTTTGTAGTCTTTACTTGGATGAGGAGGTTGAGGGGTGTGTTAGTAAATTTGCAGATGACACAAAGGTTGGAGGTGCCGTCAATTGTATAGAGGGCTATTGCAGGCTGCAGCGCGACATAGACAGAATGCAGAGCTGGGGTGAGAAATGGCAGATGGAGTTCAAGCTGGATAAATGTGAAATGATGCATTTTGGAAGGTCGAACTCGAATGCTGAATATAGGATTAAATATAGGATTAAAGACAGGATTCTTGGCAGTGTGGAGAAACAGAGGGATCTTGGTGTGCAAGAACATAGATCCCTCAAAGTTGCCACCCAAGTGGATAGGGTTGTTAAGAAAGCATATGGTGTTTTGGCTTTCATTAACAGGGGGATCGAGTTTAAAAGCCTCAAGGTTTTGCTACAGCTCTACAAGTCCCTGGTGAGACCACACTTGCAATATTGTGTCCATTTCTGGTCACTATAGGAAAGATACAGAGGCTTTGGAGAGGGTGCAAAGAAGGTTTACCAGGATGCTGACTGGACTGGAAGAGAGATTGAATAAGCTCGGACTTTTCTCTCTGCAGAGAAGGAGGAAGAGAGGAGACCTGATCGAGGTGTACAAGATAATGAGTTGAATAGATAGAGTCAATAGCTAGAGACATTTCCCCAGGGCAGGATTGACTTGTACGAGGGGTCATAGTTTTAAGATTTTAGGAGAAACGTATAGAGGGGACGTCCGAGGTAGGTTCTTTACTCAGAGAGTTGTGAATGCATGGAATGCGTTGCCAGCGGTGGTGGCGGAAGCAGAGTCATTAGGGACGTTTAAGTGACTGCTGGATATGCACTTGGAGAACAGTGAGTTGAGGGGTGCGTAGGTTAAGTTATTTTATTTTACATTAGGATTAACCCTCGGCACAACATCATGGGCCAGAGGGCCTGTTCTCTGCTGTACTTTTCTATGTTCTATGTTCTATGTTTTGTTTAAGGCTCATGTTGGGACCCCTGTTTCCCCAGATACATAGCAATTGCATAAATCACAGTGCACAGGAGACAATTTCAAAGTTTGCTACCAATATAATATTTGAAAACATTGTGAACTGTCGGGTGGACTTTGTTAAACTTCAAAAAGACTTAGATAAATTAGTGAGAGAGGCAGCAGATGAAGTTCAAGGTGGAGAAATATGAAGTGATTCATTTGCTCAAAATATCATGAAGAGACATTAAAATGAAGAGTAAAAAGATTCATGATCAGGGGTATATGTGCATAAATCATTGAAAGTGGCAAGACAGGTTGGGAGAGAGGTTAATAAAGCAAAAGTCCCTTAGTTTTCATTATTTGGAATATAGAGCACAAGAGCAAAAAGGTTGTGCTGAACTTGTACAAACCAAAGGTTTGACTTTGGCTGGAGGCTTGCATTCAGTTCTCACCTCCACACTTTAGAAAGGTTGTGAAGAGATTGGAGACAATGCCACAAAGGTTTGCAAAAAATGGTTGAGAGTGTGTTGCTGGAAAAGCACAGCAGGTCAGGCAGCATCCGACGAGCAGGAAAATTGACATTTAGGGCAAAAGCCCATCATCAGGAATGAGGTTAGGAGCCTCCGGGGTGGAGAGATAAATGGGAGGTGGATGGGGCTGGGGAGAAGGTAGCCAAGAGTACAACTGGTGGATGGTTCCAGGGGTAAAGGTGATAGGTTGGAGAGGAGGGTGGAGTGGATAGGTGAGAAGGAAGATGGACAGGTGGGACAGGTCGTGAGAATGGTGCTGAGCTGGAAGGTTGGTACTGGAATAAGGTGGGGGGAGGGAAAATGAGGAAACTGGTGAAATCCACATTGATGCCATGGGATGGGAGGGTCCCAAGGCAGATGCTGAGGCATTCTTCCTCCAGGCGTCGGGTGGTGAGGGCGTGGCAATGGAGGAGGCCGAGGACCTGCATATCCTCGGCGGAGTGGGAGTGGAAGTTGAAGTGTTCGACCATGGGGCAGTAGAGTTGGTTGGTGCGGGTGTCCCGGAGAGGTTCTCTAAAGCGCTCTGTGAAGAGTTCTCCTGTCTATCCAATGTAGAGGAGACTGCATGGGGAGCAATGGATACAGTAAGTGGAAGTGCAGGTAAAACTTTGATGGATATGGAAGGCTTTCAGCTCAACACTGCCCTCATGACCTGTCCTAGCTGTTCATTTTCCTTCCCACCTATCTGCTCCACCGTCCCCTCTGACCTATCACTTTTACTCCCACCTCCATTCACCTTTTGCACTCTCAGCTATTCCCCCCCACACCCATCCCACTCCCCTCCCGTTATCTCTCCACTCCACCCCTGAGGCTCCTGGCCTCACTCTTGATGAAAGGATTTTGAGTGATTTTCCTGCTCCTCGGATGCTGCCTGACTTGCTGTGCTTTTCCAGCACCAAACTCTTGACTCTAATCTCCAGCATCTGCAGTTCTCACTTTCGCCTTGCAAAAAATGGTTCCATGGTTAAGAAGCTTCAGTTGTGAGGATAGATTAGAAAAGCTGAAACTGTGTTTTTGGTGAAAAGAAGACTGAGAGGAGATTTCATAGAGGTATTGAAAATCGTGGTCGTCTGAACAGAGTAGATTGGGAGAAATCTCTCAATCACGAAGGAATCAAGAACACGAAGATATAAATATCTCGTAATTAGTAAAAGGGGCAGAAGTGGCACAAGAAGAATTTTTTATCACACTGCAAGTGGTTAGTGTCTGGAATAGCCTCTGCCTGAGGTTTTAGTGGAGGTGGGTTCAATTGAAGCATTCATAAAGGAATAAGACAGTTAGCTTGGAAGGAAAAATGTGCAGGGTTATGGAGAGAAAGCAGGAAATTGGCAGCAGATTGCTTATTCTGAGGGGCTATGCAGCCACAATGGGCCAAGTGGTCTTCTTCAGCACTGTAAGAATTCTGCGATTTAACCTATCCATGATGGTAGGAATATAGGATTGTTATTGTTTACCTTCTCATAGTCTCCTTCTCCTGTTGTGCACTCTTCAGGCTCTTGAAATAGATGGATATGAACATTGAAATTAAGGAAGTTGGAAGAAGATCAAGGACGCCAGCAAGTGGAGAGTAAGGAAGATAAACGTAGATGGATATGGTCATAATGTTACCCAGTTCTTTATGAAATGCAATGTACACTTGCCTCTGTGATTCCACGCAATAATTGATGTGAAGACCACAGAAAGAAAGACTTGAATTGATGACCCGATGTCTCATTACACTTTACAACCAAGAAAGCATTTTCAAATTGTACTCACTGGGGTAGTAAAATAACCCAATATCTGCATAGCTTCCAAAAGCAACACTGTGGCAATGATTGAAGGATCCTTTGTCATAGTGCCATGGGATTGCTTGCGTCTACATATGAGAACAGATAGGGCTCTAATTTGACATCTTATCTGAAAGACAGTTCATCTGACAGTGTAGCACTCCTTCAGTACTGCAGTGGAGTGTCAGCTGAGTTCCCCTTGCTTTACCAGCACCGGCTTTTAAATTCAAACCATTCCTGGAATGTCGACATCACTGGCTGTACCATTAGGACAACAGCTTTCCTTCCCTAAGTGAATCAGATGGTTTTAAACTACAATTGTTCCACAGTTACCATTAGTCTAGCCTTTAACTCCAAGTTTTAATTGATTCAAATTTCACCATCTGCTCTGGTGGGATTCAAACCCAAGTCCCTGGACCATGGATTCCTAGTCCAGTGAAGATACCACTCTATCACTGCCTTACTTACCATGGCTTCTCCTGTTCAGTCATTGAACTTCTTTCTTTATTAGACAGCTATCCTGGAGTTTTACTAATGTTCCACTGAACTTGATTACCATTTCTTTCAGTTTGCTCTTGCAGCACAGTGTACAGATTTTTCTGCTATAATATAATTGGAGTCGCTCTTCTCATCCTTAACCTGTTTAACAATCATTTCCTTTGGCATCAAGGAAGCATTTGTCCTGTGTGTTAACAAGGAGCCCAGACAAAATGGCACCCCTGGGAATCAGGGCAAAAATGCTCTACTGTTACAATCATACCCAAATAAAAGCAGGTGATTGTAATTTTTGGAAATCAATCATCACAGATTGATTATTACCAAGAAATCATTATCAGGATATTCAGGCCCAACCACATTCATGATGAAGGCCTTATGCCCGAAACTCTCCTGCTCCTCGGATGCTGCCTGACCTTCAGTGCTTTTCCAGCACCACACTTTTCGATTCTGATCTCCAGCGTCTGCAGTCCTCACTTTCTCCCAATCACCGTCAGCTGTTTCTTCAAAGACCTTCTCTCCTTCGTAAGGACAGAAATGGGAACGTTCAGCACCATTTACAACTTGTCAAATACTGAAGCAGTCCGAATCAGTACGCACAAGATCTGGACGACATCTAGGTTTGGACTGATAATTGGCAGTAATATTCATACCACACAATGTCCAACAGAAGAGACTCTAATAAGCTCTCTCACAATATTACCATACCTAAATACCCTGCTTTCAACGTCTTGCAGGTAGCTATTGACCAGAAACTGAACAGGACCAGCATATAAATACTGTGGCTACAAGAGAAAGTCAAAGGCTAAGAACACAGTTACCAGGAACTCATTTCCAGATTTCTCAAAGCCTGTTCACCAACTACAAGGCACTTGACAAAATTGTGATGAAATAGTGTCCACTTGCCTCAGCTCCAACACTCAATAATCTCAACACCTTTCAGGACAAAGCAGCTTGCTTGATTGGTGCCTGCATCCACCACTTCAAACAGTCATTCCCTTCATTAATGATACACAGTGGTTCTAGTCTGTACCATCAACAAGATGCACTGCAGTAATTCACCAAGTTTTCAGATACACACTTTCTGATGTGGAACTATATCGCTGTTCCTTCAGTGTTGCTGTGCCAGACTCCTGGAACTCCCGCCCTTAGGGTATTGTGGGTCTACCCACACCATAGATACTGCAGCGGTCCCAGAAGACAGCTCACCACCACCTTCTCAAGGGCAGTTAGGGATAGGCTGGCCTAGCACAGCCAATTGTCCAAAAAGAATCAATTAAAAATATTAGCTTTCCCTTTTCACATCTGCCTAATCTTTCGCCAGGGGATGTGTCCTTTAAGCAGGTTGCTGAGAAGATTCCATTTCTTTGCTTTTCCTCAATCTAAATTCTCACAGTTGCACAGAAACTAAAAGATATCAGGCTTCAGGTGCTGAAAAATCAGAATCTTTCAGGTTTCCATTGACTTCAAGCATAGAAAATGTGATAATTGTTGATTTTCATAACTATTAAAAAAAAGTGACATTTCAGAAGGTCAGATGCAATCATTAGCTTAGGATGCAAGTACTTAGTATCTCCCATAAGATTCATAAATTAGGATGCATTTCATATCAACTGTACATTAGTGCTGTTCGTGTTTTGCCTGCCTGCTCAGGAAACCAGTCACGATGTTCACCCAATGCAGAATAATTGTTAGAGGGCAAGGATCATCAGTCAAGGGAACAGTCTGCTGATAAAGTGTTCACTCTTCTGGGATTGTCCAATTCCTGATTTGTCTCCTGTCCATTTCTCATCTCACACTTCCTATGTCATCCTAAAAACACTTGGAGAATTAATTTCCTAAACAACTGACTGTGGTCACCTTTGTTCACAAGGCGAGATATAGAGCTGCCAATACATTGACTGGAGTTGAATTGCTTTCAATTGAAAATGTAAAGATGGGAAACGGAAATGAATTTAACCCTGCCCTACTGCTAGACACTGGATTTAAAAACCTGGTAAAATATGCTCATCAGGCTGCAATGGCAACTTGGAGATCCAATCGCAATTTGTAATCAAACCCTTGAGAGGGAAACATCAGAAAGTTTGTCACTGGGCCAAACCAGACTAAACCAAGTGCATGACTGAGTTGGGACCAGGAGGAGCCCTTAGAAAGAAAGTTGCAGGTAGGTTTTGTTTATTTGTAGGTTCAGAAGGGGCAGGAGTGTTCCTCAAAGTTCCAAACTAACAGCCTGTAAACTGCCTCCCCTCCCCCAGTTAAAGTTAGGACAGGTCTTTCGGGAAAGATGCATTGCAGGAACAAACAGTTAACTTCCTGTTCTAGCTTTTGTGATGTAACTTGGATGATTAGACTGGGAAAAAATATCCCTTTATAAAGTTTTCAATCTGGATACTGTCTGCTTATAATACTTAATCATTACCTTAAATAGATATATTGAGACAGGAGTCTCATATGTCCTTATATCCAGTGCCTAGTTCTTACTAGATTTGTAACACTGACCATTATGCTTTGAAAAATGTTGCCTATAGTCAATACATCAATACTGGTCCTTACTAGTGCCTCAAATAGCTACAGTGTCCTCTAAATCTGTCCAATAGAGGACACAATGATTCAATTTTCTGACATATGTTCCTGCAAAATCGAACCGTGCCACACTGCAAAGTGGCCTTGTGACAAGACCAATGTATTGCTGAGAATCTATTTCCAGTCCTTCAGTGTCCATGTGGTTTCTCATTGCTAAGGTGAACTGATTGATGTGAAACACATAGGTGGCAGAGCTTCTAAATCTGCTCAATTCTATCCCCTCGAGATTTTATCTTTTCATTACCTTGTGGGCTTTGGCTTTGCTAGTTGCAATCTTGCCGATGTGCTTTTCTTTGATTCTGAGTTCAATACCTGCTCCAGGGACTGAGGACATAAACCAATGCTGACAGTTGCAGTACTGAGGGAATGCTGTGCTGTCAGAGGTGCAGAGAAATTGAAGTCCCATCTGTGTACTCAGGTAAACGTAAAACATCCCACAGCAGTTTTCCCGAGAAGAGCAGGGAGTTAACCCCTGTTTTCTGATCATGGCCACTTACAGGTTTATGGGAGATTAATGTGTGCAAACAGACTGCTGCCTTTTAACCTCACAACAGTTAAAGGCATTTCAAAAGCACCTCATTACCTGTAAAGATCTATAAGACATCGATTGTTTGTGAAATCAACTATTTAAATATTAGTCTTTTGCCCTTGCTCCATCTGCCCCACCTCAGGATCCACATAAGCCTCACCTTTCTCTGGCCAATTGGAAAACAAAAAAATTATTTATTTATTAATTGTATGACTGTCAGTCAAACAATCCTCTTATTGAAATGCTCCAAGAGAATTAAAATAATCTATTTTTTAGCATCCCAATGATCTTACTTGCAGGTTATTAGAGCGGGGGCAAGTGGATTATCTTCAATTCCTGGGGACCCCAGGCCACATCAGGAGAGCTGGTGACCCAATGTGGAGAGATTTTAGTAGTGAATAAATCT
This sequence comes from Chiloscyllium plagiosum, assembly GCF_004010195.1. Taxonomy (NCBI): domain Eukaryota; kingdom Metazoa; phylum Chordata; class Chondrichthyes; order Orectolobiformes; family Hemiscylliidae; genus Chiloscyllium; species Chiloscyllium plagiosum. Next base: position 34,650,399 of record NC_057738.1, read on the forward strand.
TTGCTCAAAATCATCCTCCCAGTTTGTAGGAATGTTCCCAGGAAGGATGACAGTGTGGGAGATGGCACAGCTGAAATTAAACATTTATGTGTAAACAGGAAATGGTTGGTCATTATTTTTTTAATGGCCAATCTACAACTGGGGGTCTGGGAGAAAGTGAGGACTGCAGATGCTGGAGATCAGAGTCTAAGAGTGTGGTGCTGGCAAAACACAGCTGGTCAGGCAAAATCCGAGGAGTAGGAGATTTCAGGCACAAGCCCTTCATCAGGAATGAGAATGGGGGTCAGCCCAAGCCTGACTCTGGAGCAGAGTTCAGGTTATCAGAAATCCCAGCAGAAGCAGTCTTGGGGAGTAGGGAGGTGGGAGGGAGGGAGGGAGGGGGTGATTTTATGTCATTTTCAGGACCCACTCAACTTTCCTTGCAGAGAGGTGTGAAGTTGGAAAGGCTTTTACCAGCATCCATAATTCCTTTCTGAAATAGGTGGGGATTTCCTTCAAATATATAACAAGAGTGTGGGGCAAGGGATCATTCTATTTTCCAATCTGTGGGCATGTTGAATGCAGAATTCCTGTCATTCCACAAACTCTTGTTCAGAGGAGCCGAAATGAAGAGGAATTTTCACCAGCCTGCTGATATTCCAGTCATATTTTTCAGTGCCTATTTCTGCTTGCACAGAGCTTTTTTATGAGCCTTGGTGCTAGTCATTAAGGATTTCTTTCGGTTCTTATGCCCCCAAGAGATTGCCTCGTCCGAAGTAACAGCACAAATGTAAAGAGACATTGAGAGACAACAGCCGAGAGATGCTGCTTGAGATGTTACCTTCCTCCTGGACTGGCAATATGCCTCACTTTGTTGTACAACTGGACCCATTAAATCATAAGACATAAGAGCAGAAATTAAGCCATTCAGCCCATCGAGTCTGCTCCACCATTCAATCATGGCTGATAAGTTTCTTAACTCCATTCTCCCGCTTTCTCTCCATAATCTTTGATCCCCTTGATACTCAAGAACCTATTGATCTCACGCTTAAATATACTCAATGACCTGGCCTCCACAGCCTTCTGTGGCAATGAATTCCACAGATTGACCACTCTTTGGCTGAAGAAGTTTCTCCTTATCTCTGTTCCAAAAGGTTTTCCCTTTACTCTAAGGCTATGCTCTCGGGTCCAAGCCTCCCTCTTCTTCCCAAAAGATATCAGCACCATCCCAATGGAGGGCTGGCTGCTGGACTGGGCCTTCATGTCCCTGCAGACCTGTGTCCATTTGTTGCTGCCAAAATGAAAAGGCCAATGCCTTGGCCTGCCAATTCTCAGTTTCTTCAGACTGAGATTCTAAATTTCAAAATGTTCTTCAGAGGTTTTCTGATGGCTGAATGTTTCTTCAGGTGTTGGAACCCTATTGACTTGACCACTTGCAGGTCCTGAATGTGTGCATGTGTGCACTGAAGTTAGTTAAATATAAAAATAGGAAGATTAAGCTTCTGTTATACATGACACGGGGGAGCACACATGGAGTACTGTGCACAGTATTGGTCTCCTTATTTAAGGAAGAATGCAATTACTTTGGAAACAGATCAGAGAAGGTTTATTAGACTAATGTCGAGAATGAGTGGTTTGTCTTATGAGGAAACATTGGACACCCTTGACTTGTGTCCACTAGAGTTTAAAAAAATGTGACTTAATTAAAAGATATACAGGTAGTCCCTGAGTTGTGAATGGGTTCTGTTCTTGAGTTCACTCACAAGTCAATTTGTACACATGCACAATGCAGGAAAACATAGAATAATCTTTCATAAGTACAGGAATTTTTTGGATCTTTAAAAATACATTTCTGTATGGGCTAGCACTCCTAAGCACAAGGGTTTGTAAGTTGAGCATGTGTAAATTGGGGAGTCCCATGAGATCTTTAAGGAATTTGGCATGGAGATGTAGAAAGGATGTTTACTCTTGTGAGAAAATCTACAGTTAAGCATTGAGGACAATAGGCATTCATTCATTTAGAACAGATATGAAGAGGGAATTTCTTACTCACAGAGTGCTGTCAGTCTTTGGAATTCTCTTCCTCAAAAAGTGGTAGAAGCAGAGACTTTGCATATTTTTAAGGCAGAATATATCAATTCTTGATAAGTAAAGGTGAGGACTGCAGATGCTGGAGATCAGAGCTGAAAATGTGTTGCTGGAAAAGCGCACCAGGTCAGGCAGCATCCAAGGAACAGGAGAATTGACCTTTCGGGCATAAGCCCTTCTTCAGGAATCCTGAAGAAGGGCTTATGCCTGAAATGTCGATTCTCCTGCTCCTTGGATGGTGCCTAACCTGCTACACTTTTCCAGCAACACATTTTCATCTAAGTAAAGGTAGCCAAGGGTAGGCAGGACTGTGGAATCAAATCAGCCATGATCTTATCGAATGGCAGAACAGATTTGAAGGGCTGAATGGCCTACTCCTACTCCTAATTCGTACGTTCATAATGCACCTAGTTTGAGCTGCCTTGTACAAAGTGACCTCCAAGCTTCTCTTCTCAGAAGAGGTGGACTTTGGAAGCAGGGTGCTCAAGAAGAAGACCCATGGCAATGCCAAGATGGCAGCTCCACTTCCAATAGCAAGCACTCTAGGAGAGGTGGGAGAGTTAGGGACACCTCACAGTGCAGCTTACTTAGGAGCAGAGGAATTAGGAGCGAGAGTAGGCGGTTCAGTCCTCCGAGACCACTCCACTATTTAACACGACAATAGCTGATCTTATCCTGGTCTCAACTCCATTCACCTTCCTGTTCCCAATAGCCCTTTTCCTGCTGTTCATCAGAAACTTATCCATGTCTTTCTTGAATCTGTTGACTGATTCTGCCTCCACTGCACTCTGAGCCGTGTGTTCCACAGATTCACAACCCTCTGAGCGAAGTAGTTTTTCATCTCAATTTTGAACCTACCTCCTCTCATTCTGTCTCTGTACCCTCTTTTCTGAGATTGTCCCACAAGGAGAGTATTATTTAGCATCTACCTTTTCGATCCCCTTTGGCATTTTCTGTACCTCGATCAGATTCCCCCTCATTCTTCTGAACTTCAGCAAGTACCAGCCCAAGCTACTCAACTGCTCCTTATACAACAGCCCATTCATCCCTGGAATCAACCTGGTGAATCTCCTCTTAACTGCCACATCCTTCCTCAGATAAGGAGACTGAAACTGGACACAATGCTCCATGTATGGTCTCATGAATGCCTTATATAATTGTAACAGTTTCTCACAGAGTCCTCAAGTGCAAAAATACCAGCGTCAGGTTGGAGGATTGACCCTTGACAAAGAGTTTCTGTGGCCTCTCCATGACCCCCCCCCCTGAGCACTGTCGCACCCCCTCAGGAAGTAGGATAAATTGTTGCTGCCATTCCAGTCACGTCCACAATCCACTGCTCCAAACCTATCACTGCAGGCAGCCAGAAAAATCCATCTTTGCACCATGTGACGTGCCCCTTTAATTGTACCCATATCTTTAAATATGACTTCACACAATCTTCCACACCCACCAGCAGTTATTGCGAGAGCCACCTGAGATCGCACCTGGAAATGTGATTAATTATTTACATCACCTCAAGGTGGGCGTAGAGAAACCAAGTTGGAACTGACTTATATCTGAAGCAAAAAATTGGCCCATAGTTTTCCAAGTGACAATGACTGCTAGTTATTTTAAAAATTCCATTTGTTTATCGTCTTCCATATAATCTTTCAATATGCGCTTGAAGTTTAGAAAAACTCAAAAGAAGGGAAACCAGATTTCCTTAAAAAATAGCAGTATTCGGATCTAAAGGTGCCCTCTTCCTTCATCTTAAGTTTTGACCCTGTATTATTGTCTTATTTAAGGAAAGTTACAAATGCATTGGAGGCAGGTGAGAGGAGAGTTACAAGATTGATACCTGGAAAGAGCAGGTTGTAAAACAGGACAGGCAGAAGGCAGTAGAATTTGGGTAGTTGAGTATTTTTAAGGCATGGGAATAACAGGTTATCAGGGAATGGAGAGTTCAAAATACAAATAGGTCAACCATAGAGTCATAAAGTCATAGAGACGTACAGCACAGGAGTAGACCCTTTGGTCCAACCTGTCCATGCCGACCAGATATCCCAACCCATATCTAGTCCCACCTGCCAGCACCTGGCCCATATCCCTCCAAACCCGTCCTATTCATATACCTATCCAGGTGCCTTTTGAATGTTGCAATTGTACTAGCCTCCACCATTTCCTCTGGCAGCTCGTTTTATACATGCACCACCCTCTGTGTGAAAAAAGTTGCCCCTTAGGTCTTTTTTATATCTTCACCTCTCACCCTAAACCTATGCCCTCTAGTTCTGAACTCACCCACCCCAGGGAAAACACCTTGCCTATTTACCCTATCCATACCCCTCATGATTTTATATAACTCTATAAGGTCACCCCTCAGCCTCCGACACACCAAGGAAAACAGCCCTAGCCTACTCAAGCTCTCCCATAGCTCAAATCCTCCAATCCTGGCAACATCCTTGTAAATCTTTTCTGAACCCTTTCAAGTTTCACAACATCCTTCCTGATAGGAGGGAGACCAGAATTGCATGCAATATTCCTAAAGTGTTCTAACCAATGTCCTGTACAGCTGCAACATGACCTCCCAACTCCTGTACTCAATACTCTGACCAATAAAAGAAAGCATATCAAATGCCTTCTTCGCTATCCTATCTACCTGCAACTCTACTTTCAAGGAACTATGAACCTTAGTGTATAAGTCTTGCTAAGATTTGCTGTCCCAAAATGCAGCACCTCGCATTTATCCATCTGCCACTCCTCAGCCCATTGGCCCATCTGGAAAAGATCCCTTTGTAATCTGAGGTAACCTTCTTCGCTGTCCACTACACCTCTAATTTTGGTGTCATCTGCAAACTTATTAACTATACCTCTTATGCTCACATCCAAATCATTAATATAGATGACGAAACGTAGTGGGCCCAGCACCGATCCTTGTGGCACTCCACTGGTCACAGGCCTCCAGTCTGAGAAACAACCTGTCTTCTCCCTTTGATCCAGTTCTGTATCCAAATGGCGAGTTCTCCCTCTATTCCATGAGATCTAACCTTGCTAATCAGTCTCCCATAGAGAGCCTTGTTGAACGCCTTACTGAAGTCCATATAGATCACATCCGCCGCTCTATCCTCATCAATCCTCTTTGTTACTTCTTCAAAAAACTCAATCAAGTTCATGAGACATGATTTCCCACACACGAAGCCATGCTGACTATCCCTAATCAGTCTTACTTTTCCAAGTACGTGTACATCCTGTCCCTCAGGATTCCCCCCATCAACTTGCCCACCATCGATGTCAGACTCACTGGTCTATAGTTCCCTGGCTTCTCCTTACCACTTTCTTAGACAGTGGCACCATGTTTGCCAACCTCCAGTCTTCCGGCACCTCACCTGTGACTGTCGATAATACAAATACCTCAGCAAGAGGCCCAGCAATCACTTTCTAGTTTTCCACAGAGCTCTAGGGTAAACCTGATCAGGTCCTGGGGATTTATCCACTTTTATGTGTTTCAAGATATCCAGCATTTCCTCCTCCGTAATATGGACATTTTTCAAGATGTCACCATCTATTTCCCTGCATTCTATATCTTCCATGTCCTTTTCCACTGATGCAAAATATTCATTTAGTATCTCCCCCATCTCCTGCGGCTCCACACAATGGCCACCTTGCTGATTTTTGAGGGGCCCTATTCTCTCCCTAGTTACCCTTTTGTCCTTTATGCATTTGTAAAAATCCTTTGGATTCTCCTTAACCCTATTTGCCAAAGCTATGTCATGTCCCTCTTAAGTATACTCTTACTGCTTTTATACTCTTGTAAAGATTCACTCGATCTATCCTGTCTATACCTGACATATGCTTTCTTCTTTTTCTTAACCTAACCCTCAATTTCTTTAGTCATCCAACATTCCCTATATCTACCAGGCTTTCCTTTCACCCTGACAGGAATATAATTTATCTGGACTCTCATTATCTCATTTCTGAAGGCTTCCCATTTTTCAGCCGTCCCTTTACCTGCGAAAATCTGCCCCCAATCAGCTTTTGAAAGTTCTTGTCTAATACCATCAAAATTGTCCTTCCTCCAATTTAGAACTTCAACTTTTAGATCTGATCTATCCTTTTCCATCACTATCTTAACCATGATCTTCTTGAATGGCCTACTCTTGCTCCTCGTTCATATCCATGTTTGTACCACATTCACCTATAACCTAACCACAGGGAGTCCAATGACAAAGTCACACAGAACGACATCATCTGCAAACAGAAAGAATTTAGACTTTTGCCTCTATCAAATGTTTCTTAGTAAAACTCCAAAAGTCATTACCAAAACCAGGTTCATCTAGGCACCTTTGTTGCTTTTAAGAACTCTGAAAGCTTTGTGGCTTTCTTAACTGGTGAACACTCTCCTATCACTGTGACTGGATCAAACGTCTGTGGTTTCCAGAAATTTGGAATAAAACTGGTAAGTACCACTAATACTCAACGGGACAGTCAGCCTTTGCAGAGAGAGAAGCAACACTGATATGTACCAGAACTGATAAGCGGTCACAAACCTGAAGTCTTAACACTATTTCAGTTGATGCCAGATTAGCAGCATTTTCTCCTTTTCTCTTTTATCATAACAATTGTAATGCCATTGAAGCATGCTGGATGTCCACTGCAGCTAAAGAGATAACTAGTTAAATTAAGGTGAGCACTGTATGATGTTAAACCTCCTCCAAGGCCTCTCAACCCAGTTTAATATCTCTCCTTTATCCCCTTATTACGAACCTGGAGGAAGAAGTGCTCATTGAGATAATGATGTGCCTGGCTGACTAATCTCACATTAGCTGGTACAGTAAGTTGCTGTCTGTTCACAGCAGGTAATTGTAGGTGTTGCCAAGATTAAGTGGAAGAATATTTCTGCAGGCAATTTTCAAAGCCAGACCAGACAATGTCCACTTTATCCTTACTCATCCTGAATCATAAGGACTGGCTGGGAATTAAATTGTTCTCAGTGTCCTTGTTCATGTGAAAAGTGGCAATAAATAATAACTTACTACATGATGGACTTTTGTGATGTGTCTCACAGTTAGTTTGCAGTATATCGTTAAGGGATGTTCTCATCACTGTATGATAGTATATATCTTAAAGGTATATTGCATTCTAGCTGTGAGACAAGATACACATTCTTGCTCACTGTGTTATCATAGAGTCATAGAAATGTACAGCACGGAAACAGATCCTTCGGTCCAACTTGTCCATGCTGACCAGATATCCCAACCCAATCTAGTCCCATTTACCATCACTTGGCTCATATCCCTCTAAACCCTTCCTATTTGCATACCCACTCAGATGCCTTTTAAATGCTGTAATTGTACTAGCCTCCACCTCTTCGTCTGATAACTGATTCCATACACGTATCGCCCTCTGCATGAAATGGTTGCCCTTAGGTTCCTTTTAAATCTTTCCCTTCTCACCCTAAACCTATGCCCTCTAGTTCTGGCCTTCCCCATCTCAGGGAAAAGAGCTTGTCTATTTACCCTATCTATGCCTAATGAAGGAGCGGCGCTCCGAAAGCTAGTGCTTCCAATTAAACCTGTTGGACTATAACCCGGTGATGTGTGATTTTTAACTTTGTACACCCCAGCCCAACACCGGCATCTCTAAATTATGGCACTCAAGATTCTATAAACCTCTATAAGGTCACCGCTCAGCCTCTGATGCTCCAGGGAAAACAACCCCAGCGTATTCAGCCTCTCTCTATAGCTCAAACCCTCCAACCCTGGCAATATCCTTGTAAATCCTTTGTGAACCCTTTCAAGTTTCACAACATCCTTCTGAAAGGAGGGAGACCAGAATTGCACACAATATTCCAAAAGTGGCCTAACCAATGTCCTGTACAGCTGCAACATGACCACCCAACTCCTATACACAATGACTTAAAAAGTTTAACACATGAGGACCAATGAATGCAGAATAGCACTGGAGCTTGATTAGGCTAAATTTGAAGGCAGGGAGAAAGTAAGGACTGCAGATGCTGGAGATCAGAGTAAAAACGTGTGGCTCTGGAAAAGCAAGCCAGTCAGGCAGCATCTGAGGAGCAGGAGAGTCAACGCTTTAAGCATAAGCTCTTTATCCTGATGAAGAGCTTATGTTGGAAACGTTGACTCTGTTGCTGCCTGATAGACTGTGCTTTTCCAGCACCACGTTTTGTCTCTAAATTAGGAGGCAGACTCACAATTGTCCTCACACCCTCCTCAGTTTATTGGGTTTTCCCAGCTGTACTACTCTCTCCCACTGCACCCTTCCATCACCAACATTCAGCGTCTCACTCCAAGTGTGTTTGCTCCTCTGAGTTACTTCTGCCATGTAGCCTGTAGGTTGGGGGTTGGTGAGCTGGACAACTAATGCAGAGTTCTGCTGGAAGTATGGGCTTGATTCCCACACCAGCTGAGATTACCAGGAAGGCTCTGCTTCGCAGTCTTGCCTCTTGCCTGAGGTGTGGTGACCCACAGGTTAAATGCACTCTCTAAAGGTGAAGTGCCCTGACTGAGTGAGTACGGAGTGCAGAGGGCAGAAAGAGTTTGTAGTGTGCAGGGTTTGGTGGGTAAGAGCGAGTGTGGCAAGATACTTTGTACAATAGTGAGCTTTGGCAGTAACTTTAATCGAGTGAGTGTGAAGTATTGGAGAGAAAATGGTGGCATTTCCTCTGGTAGAGCAGAGAAGATCATTGACCTTCTTCATACATTCATCCACCAAGATCTCCATGTCCCTGTTTGAAAAGCAGGGCACCAAATTTTCTATCTATCATCTCCAGGGCAAGTAAATCAAACTGTGCAGCATAGCACTTGACAGAATGATCTTTTAAAGATGGCACCAGCACCAGACATCCTGAGATATCCTGACAGTGGTGTATATATCCACCTGCAGGCATGTAGGAGCGTGCAAACAGCAGGGTGACATAGGAAGGTGGTGCATAGGTACTGAGGCAAGTTTGGGTTGATAGCATGAGAAAACTCAAGCTTCTCAGGTAGAGAAACCCTCTGTGAAATCTGCCAAAAATGACCCTGCACTGATTTTTGGTAAGGTTCAGTCCAAAGTCTTTCTTTCTTCCGGTCTTTATGACTGCACTCCAGTCTTTATTGGGCCTGAAATCAGGAACATTCATAAAGGGTGAGAAGGAAAGGTGTGCATTGTCCTTAAAGGATGATAGTAAATCCATGAGCATGGCCTGAAAAAAATACAAAAACTGCCAATATTTTGTAAAAATCTTTGCAAAGATGGTTTGGGTGAGAAAAATACTCGTGAAAATGTAGGACAATAGATGTGGAACAAAAAGAAAAATTGCCAGAAAAGCTTAGCAAGTCTGGCAACATCTATGGAGAGAAAGCAGAGTTAACATTTCAGGTCCAGCCATCCTTCTTTAGAACAGCTCTTCTGAAGAAGAGTCACTGGACCGAAAACATTAACTCTGCAATCTCTCCATAGATGCTGCCAGACCTGCTGAGTTTTCTTTTTCAGAAATTTCTCCTTTCGTTTATGATTTCTAACATCGGCAGTTCTTTGGCTTTTTTACAATAAATGTGGAGACAGAGAATTGTGCTGTCGCTGTATAGTATCACTTCAGAATGATGCACAGTCCAGTGGCAAACTTGGAGGTGGTGGCGTGCCCATGACCCTGCTTCCCATGTCCTTTGAGATGTTAGAGATTGCGAATTTGGAAGGCGTTGTTGTAGGAGCCCTGGTGAGTTGCTGCACTGTAAATAGTAAATACAGCTGCCATTGTATGTTGATGATTAAGGGAATGAATGTTAAAGTGGGTGATGGGATGTCTTCAAGGGCAGCTGCTTCATCTTGGATTGTATTGAACTTCTTGAGTGCTGTTGGAGCTGCCCTCATCCAGGGAAATGGAGAGTATTCTATCACACTCCTGGGTTGTGCCTTGTCAGTGGTGGACAGGCTTTGAAGAGCCAGGCGGTGAGTTACTCGCTGCAGAATTTCCAGACTTTGATTGTCCAGCATTGTAGGATGCACCAACAGATGACAGTATAAGGACAACCAGCTCAAAGTCTCCTAACCAACTGAATGACAAGAGCAAATAAAGGTTCAAACAAAATCAGAAGTGAAGAACTTGCATTCATATGGGACCGGCCAACTCTTCATGATGTTCCAATGTATTTTGCAGACAACTGAGTAATTTAGGAATATAGTCATTGTCACAGGGAAACATGAAAAGCAATTTATGGACTGCAAGGTCTCACAAACAGCAGGGAGAGAAATGATCAGACAAGTCTGCTTTTATTTGATTATTTATTTATTGTCACATGTATCTTGCTACAAAATACAGTGAGATGTGTTGGAGAGCAATTTTGTTAGTTATTTTCTATACAGTAATATTATTTATATGTGTTGGCAGCCCAGGTCTCAGTTTAATGGTTCATCCAAAACAAAGCACCTCCTACAACATAGCACCTCCTACAGTACAACACTTCCTGCAATGTAACACCTCCTACAGTACTGCACCACCAACAATACAGAACTGAAATGTCAATCTGAACTCTTTGCATCAGTCTGTAGATTGGGGTTTGAACCCACAAACCTCTGACATAGAGGCAAGTGTAATATCGCTAAGCCACATAAAATGCTGCTCTAAATCTTACATTTGGACTCTTAAAACACTTCCATAAATGGGACCCTCTGGTAATCCTGATGAGTGATAATTGACTGGGCTGTGTATAGCTATTTTTTTGCTTAACTCTCATGTATTTCTAACGGTGACATAGAGTCATAGAGATGTACAGCACGGAAACAGACTCTTTGGTCCAACTCGTCCATCCCGACCAGATATCCTAACCTAATCTAGTCCCATTTGCCAGCACTTGACCCATATTCCTCTAAACCCTTTCTATTCATATACCCATCCAGATGCCTTTTAAATAATGTAGTTGTACTAGTCTCCAGCACTTGCTCTGGCAGCTCATTCCATAAACACACACCCTCTGCGTGAAAAGGTTTCCCCTGAGGTCCCTTTTACATCTTTCCCCTCTCACCCTAAACCTATGTCCTCTAGTTCTGGACTCCCCAACCCCAGGAAAAAGACTTTGTCTACTTAGTCTCTCCATGCCCCTCATGACTTTGTAAACCTCTATGAGGTTACCCCTCAGCCTTCGACATTCCAGGGAAAACAGCCCCAACCTATTCAGCATCTCCCTGTAGCTCAAACCCTCCAATCTTGGCAACATCCTTGTAAATGTTTTCTGAACCCTTTCAAGTTTCACAACATCCTTCCGATAAGAAGGAGACCAGAATTGATATAATAAATGAAGTCACTTTCCCATAAGAAAACAGGTGATAATTCTTAGTCATGTACTGTACCTGACTTCCAATTTTTACATTTAATAAAACACTATTGGATGTTCTAAACTTAATGGGTCTGAAAATCCTCTTTCTAAACTTGCCATGTCTTTTTCTTAGGGGGTCCCTCAGGTACAAGGATGACTTGCTTCTTCTTCAGATTGATGGGATTGGAGGTGGCTGATGGGTCCACTGCACAAGCTGCAGACTTTGCCATTTGTGGGGCAGGTGGTATTTGGAGAGTTGGGTAGATGAGTTGTTGGGAGGTTTGTGCTCTCTCTCTCTCTCTCTCTGATGCCTTGAATTCACTTTTGCATGTTCCCAGCAGTGTTATTTGATATGTTTGGTACCTACCAGACTATAAGACAGATAGACAGACAAATGGGTGATGGTTTAACCTCAGGCGATGGCAGACATTGAGAAGGAGAGTCCTTCATGGTCACCTCATCTGGTACAGGAAATGAATCCACACTGTTGGCATCACTGTGGTACCAACCAGCCACCCGATTCCGTTGTTCTGTAATTCCTGAATAAACTTGCTTCATTTTAGTCATTTTTACAGGGTCATCTTCACCCACCATATGTCTGTTCATGCATGTGCATTGGTCTATATAGGGTCTGATCGGTAAACCTGCTTCTATGAAGATGTCAAGCCCTGGTACAGTTACAACATTTAAAAGACATTTGGACAGGTACATGAGTACGAAAGGTTTAGAGGGATATGGGACTAGTTTAGTTTGGGAAACCCGGTGAGCATGGACATATTGGACTGAAGGATCTGCTTCCACACCCTGTATTCTATGTCCTTCAAAACATTTCTCTTTCCATAGTTAGATTAATTGGTACACCATTCAAAGTAAACAATAAAGGCAAATGCTGGTGTTTATGCACCACATTCTTGACCCCCTTCACTTAACCTGTCCAAAATAACCTTTGCTCCCTTTCTCCTTCGTGTGCATATCCTTCCCATTCAATGCGCCCCTGCTGTTTGCCTAAATGACTCGTTGTGACAGTTAAATACCACACTCTACCATCTTCTTAGGGGAAGACGTCTCTGCTGGAATCTTCTGTTGGGAGTTATTGATGACTGCCTTATGTTAATTTTCTCCATTTCTGGTCTAGTAGGAACATGGTCTCTGCATCTACTCTGTCAAACCCTTTCATGAACTTAAGGATCTCTCTTGGATGACCCTAAAAATGGTCAGTCGTGACGTTCTTTTGTCAAATCTGTGTTGATTGATGATTACACTCCATACACCCGTGTAAGAATTTCAACTTCTTAGACTAACATCACTTTAAGCAGGAAAGTTAAGGGTGAACATTTTAATGAACCAATTAGTGTTGTTGTCATATATAGATAAATGAGTACAGTGAAAAGTTTACAATTCGCCACGTATGGCGCCATCTTAGGTGCAAAGTACCTAGACACAGCTTCCTCAGTACAGGTTCTTCAGGTGAAAAAATTTAGGAAAATAAAGAAATAAAAAGTCCAGCATTACAGATGGTAGAAATAAATGAGAAGATAGAGAGATAAAAAGTTCAAAATGACTGTCCTTCTAACCTAGTCATGCTGGTACCTAGTCTCCAATCTGTTCTGGGCCATGACTCCAGACCACGCGGGCCGGGAGATTCGAGGGGTGCACTTACATGCTTTTGGCCTGGGGCTCTCTGCCCTTTTGCCATAACACAGATGGGTGATCCTCGTGGAGGCCTGAGCTGCTGCATTCGGACAGGGTATGCTGTTTATTTCCAAGCCTAGCAGCAGTCAGGGGAGATCAGCAGGTTGCACTGTCTTGGCTGTGTCTGTCTGAGATGCAGTGTGGTGGTGCTGTCCATGATGGCAACATGAGTTAGGCAGACCTGCAGGCGGTAGTGTTGTCATGGTCATCTCACTGGACTTGTAATCCTGAACCCCAGGCTAACGTGCTGAGGATATGGGTTTGAATCCCACATGACAGATGGTGAAATATTAATTCAATTAAAAAAATCTGTAACAAGTTAGCCTGATGGAGGCATAAAAACCCCATTTTGATCGGTCATAAAAACCCCGTTTGGTTCACTAATGTCCTTTAGAAAACGAAATCTACCCTATGTTCCTGTCATTCTCCCACCAGACCCAGCTGCCAGCCTACCCATCCGCACCCCTGCTGGTGGCACCAACAGAAGGTTCTTTCCCCAGTTCTGAGGAAAGGCCATTGATCCATTAACTCCATTTCCCTCCACAGATGCTGTCTGACCTGCTGCACGTTTCTACTTGTTTTCAGTGGTGAGAGGTGGTGCAGAAAACCATGACTGGAATTAAAAGGCAGAAACTGTATGGTCGGCAGCTCACAGATGATCAATCACATCATGTAGGAGAGATTCAGGAATTCCCACTCACAGTGTGGCCAATCTCACTGGAATAACTTTCCTGGAATTCAGACATCATAATCAACATGCCTGACATTTAATCCAATGAGACCTACTTTGGCACCTATTGGTCTCAGGTGTATTCCTAAGGCCAGGGCACTGTGCATCAGGAGCACTTATCCATGTACTGTACCTTTAAGAGAGTGAAGGACTTCGAGAGGCATACAGAGTGCTGGAGAATTTACAATGTAACATGTGGTCCAGCAGCTAGAGTAGCTGGTTGCCTCGATACAAAAACAAATTCAAATTCAGCCAATCAGATTAAATTATACCCCAAAAATACCAAACTCAAATCAAGTTTGAATTTAGTATATTGACAATATTAAAAACCAATGACACAATCCGATGTTCTGGGGGTATAAGACCGGGAAAAACTGAACAGTTGGGAGGAGAACTGCTAGAAGACCGCCAGACGTAGGCTGCTAGTCAGAATTCTCTGAGAAGTACCTGTCGAGAGGAAGAGTTTGCACAAAAAACATTGACACTGACCTGTAGAGCAAATCTGCAGAGGAAGATACCAAGAGAAGATTCGATGCTGGCTGGTTTTAAAATTTGAATTTTTCTGTAAATCTTAATCAGGGGTTTTATTGGACTAGTATTATAGAAGGGAAAGTAAAAGATTGGTTGAGGAAGGAGTTGTAAATAATTGTTAGTTAATTATTCTCTGTTGTACCTTAAGAAATAAAGTTATTAATTTTTACTTTAAATAGTTCTTGGCCCCTCTTGAATTTTTACAGATTACAGCACGGTTAAATCATTTCTGTGTTGCAGGTTTAAATTAGTGGGTTGGGGGGGATGTTTACCGCGTCTCGTAACACACACACATCCAGACAAACTCAAGAATTCCAAATTTACATAAGGACTTTCATAAGTCTTCCCAAGTGCAATATTGGAAACACGGAAACAGAGAAAATCGGAGTTGGAGTAGGCCATTCGGCCCTTCAAGCCTGCTCCACCATTCAATATGATCATGGCTGACCATCCAACTCAGTCCTCTCTTCTTGTTTTCACTCCGTACCTTTTGATTCCTTTAGACCCAAGTGTTATATCCAACTCCTTCCTGAAATGATACAATATTTTGGCCTCGGCTGCTTTCTGTGGGAGTGAATCCCACACGCTCACTGCTCTCTGGATGATGTAGGAGAGCCGGTGTTGGACTGGGGTGGACAAAGTTACAAATCACACAACACCAGGTTATATCCAACAGGTTTATTTGGAAGCACTAGCTTTCTGAGCACTGCTTCTTCATCAGGTGGTTGTGGAGCATAGACCATAAGACACAGAATTTACAGCAAACGATTACAGTGCCATGCAACTGATACAATATATTGAAGAACCTTGGATTGCTGTTCAGTCTTTCATCTTTTAGAATGGGTTGCAGGTTTTGGTTCATTAATATATTAATCCCAGAACTTCTTTTAAGTGTCTCTCTGGGTGAAGTCACTTCACCTCATCCCAGTCCGAAATGGCATACCTTGTAACCTTAGACTGTGACCCCCCCCCCCGGTTGTGGACTCCTCAGTCATTGGGATAACATCCTGTCTATGCTTACCCTGTCCAGTCCTGTGAGATACGCACACTTTGATGGAAAGTACTGCGCTTTGTATGAAATTAAAACGATAAAAGTTTAACTGTGCTAACATCATTCTGAATCGCAAGAGTGAAGTTGGAAAGGTGAAACTCAATGACCTGTTGTGTGACTGTCTCATCTTCAAAGTGGGCAGATACCTCCTTGGAATACAGCACGGCTGTTAAAAACCTGTAATAAAACTAAATATGACCTTGGTGAGCATGTGGATATGACTTTCACTTGGTCAAAAATTCTCATCTAAAAATACCCTGACTCCCTGTGCTCCAGGCTGACCTAGATTCTGACGATCAGCGTGAATTCCCATTCTACAGCCCAATACTCCATCTCCAGCAAATGGAAATACTGCATAAAGTTTAGAATGTTGTTTTAAAGAGATGTCCAGTTAGTAAGACAAATTGTTAGAAATTATATGATTTTTGCAAGTAAGTGATGGTGTAACTCCCACGCTATTGCTCACAAGGATATAATTTTCTCCAAGAAGGAATGCAAATCACCAGTGGGCAGTAGAATCTAGCCAGCTGCAAAACTGAGGAAATACATCTTAGTTCACTGCTCATTAAGTAATGTACCATTAGTTGCTGATACACCAAGGATTTATATCTATGTAGTTACTTAATTGAAAGTTAGTTGCAGAGTGTTTAATATTAAATGATTTACAAAATGTATTCCTCACCTGGTACACCATATATATTGCTGAAGACGAGTCCCTAAAGAGTTCAAGAACCTCTCAATTTATCCTATCCATTGCCTTTTCTTTACAGAACCTTGCAGTACGTATGCCTCAAAATCTGTCTCGTCAATACAGGGATGATAATCTGCTTTATAATACCTTATCTTTAAACTCTAGAAGCCAATAGTTGGCAACTAAAACAGAAATTGCTGGAAAAGCTCAGCAGGTCTGGCAGCATCTATGGAGAGAAATCGTTGTTAATGTTTCAGGTCAAAATGCTAATGTTAAGATGAGATTCCCTACAGTGTGGAAACAGGCCTTTTTGGCCCAACCGGTCCACACCGACCCTCCATAGAGTAACCCACCCAGGCCCATTCCCCCTAACTAATGCACCTAACTCCACGGGCAATTTAGCATGGCCAATTCACCTAACTTGCACATCTTTGGACTGTGGGAGGAAACCGGAGCACCCGGAGGAAACCCACATGGACACAGGGAGAATGTGCAAACTCCACACAGTCACCCGAGGCTGGAATTGGACCCGGGTCCCTGGTGCTGTGAGGCATCAGTGCTAACCACTGAGCTACCGTGCCGTCCTCTGATTTCTCTCCACGGAAGTTGCCAGACCTGCTGAGTTTTCCCAGCAATTTCTGTTTTTGTTTCTGATTTACAGCATCCATAGTTCTTTCTGTTTTTACTTAGTTGGGTTTTAGAAACATTTTTCTAAGCCCCATTCAACAAGGGCAAGGAAACAAAATCTCACAGCACGCAGCTCATGCCTTGATATATTCTTCACTCTACATTCTATGTTGAAAAGAGATCTCATTTGAAACTCTATATTGACCCTATTCCGATGAGAGTTTAAAGTACTTTAATGATATGGAATATAAACCCTTTATAGATGTGCATCGTGCAGGCATATATTCAGCATTCCAGAGGACTAAGTTCTGACAGCCAAATTCATTGCAAATTAAAGAGTTTTACTGCACATAAACTAGTGACAGTTTAAAGGCAACACAGCCGGACTGTTGATGTGCAAAGAATAAAAAGCTAGGTAGCTCGAGATTATGTTAAATATTGAATCAAAATGGAACACTGCTGGGTTCTTAAATTGCTCACTCACAATAAAAAGCCAATATTTGCTTTTTTTTTTCCTTCCCATTTGAAGAGTAGATTAAAGCAACATTGAAATATCATAGCCTGGTAATGACAGTTTGTATCTCCCTACTAAGGCTCAACACATTCAGATCACATTTGTCTGCCACCTTGTTATTTTACTGAGGTTAGGTTTCTTTGGGATAATGGTGACAAATGCCAAGAATTTGCTCCTGGATTCTCAGAGGCAGCCGCTGCAAAGTTGTGATGGACGTTACTTTGTGATGCCTGGGAAGTAGGGGATACCGCGACCACTTGGGAAAGGTCAGGCTGGGTTTATGGCCATCAGGCAGCTGACAAGCTGGTGTTGAGGCTCTCATCCCTTTAAGGGACAAGATCCCACTCCCTTCCAAAAGCTGTTGGCTGGTCGGCAGACTGGTAGGTCTTCAGTCCCAGCAGAAACTCCAGGAGCAGCGGTCAGGGAGGAGATAGCCATGAATCCCCCCTTTATAATGAGGCAAGAGTGGGTCAATGGGCCTAGTTATACAGGCTGCAAAAAGTGGGAGTGGCATTGCTATGACGCTGACCATTTCCTCCTGAGTCCGCTCCACCAATCACAATGCTTCCTATTAGGAGGCTCCCGATCCTAACAATAAATTGCATTAAAACTATTAACAACTCCCTCTGTCTCTTGCATTAGGTCTCTACACCATCTGCCGTCTTGCTCCTTCTCTGCCTCTGTCAAAAGTATTTTTAAAAAGCCTATTTTCCAACACCTTTTAGTTGTGAATTAATGCCATCTCTTGCATTATCTTAGTAGTCTGAATCTAGTTATTAGCTGCATTTATTGAAGTTACATAGTGGTTTCTCTCCACATTACCGGCAGCTCCTTAAATTTAAAACAGAACAAACAAAAGCAGTATAAAACCAAATGGACAAATGAGGGGAAGTCTCATTACCTTACCTGCTTCTGATAAACCTGCACTGTATTCTGTCATACCATTGTTTTTATTTTGCTTTGAAGAACAGTTGCCCTCTTTATTACCTCTCCTCCGTTAATCGAGGATTCTTGTGATCTGCACCAGATTTGGGGAGGCAATGGCTGAGTGATATTATCACTGGACTATTAATCCAGAGACCCAGGGAGCGTTCTGGGGACCAGAGTTTGAATCCTGCAGATGGCAGATGGTCAAATTTGGATTCAATAAAAATCTGGAATTAAGAATCTCCAGATGACCATGAATCCATTGTTGATTATTGGAGAAGCCCATCTGGTTCACTAATGTCTTTTAGGGAAATAAATCTGACATCCTGACCTGGTCTGGCCCAAATGTGACTCCAGACCCACAGCAACTGCCCTCTGGGTAACTAGGGATGGGCAATAAATGCTGGCCTGGCCAGTGAAGCCCTCATCCCGTGAATGAAAATGTTTTCTCTCAAGAGTTCCAAGGGTCATTCTGAGTTGTGCCCCTCTCTTCCTTATAAAAGGAGTGACAATGGATTCTGGTTCTGCCTCTACATGGCACTGCATTATTCCACATCGTTTTGTGAGAAACTGTAGTCACCTATTAACAAACTGCAGTAAACGAGAAGCAAATCAATTCAACTTTCATCTCTTAATCACACAAAGACGAGATAAACTAAATTACAGAAAAGTTAATTTTATTAGCAATCAGCTTGGAATATTGATAGTGCACATTATAAGCATGTGTGTGATACAAAAGAAACCAAGAGTAAAGCTCCTCATAATAGAATTCATGGCACATTATGATGTTACAATGACATACATCAAGGTTAAGTTAACCCACAGGAAATGCCCTTCAGGAAACCAGGGCATTCCATGATCCCTCAGTGTTCCTAAGAGGTGGAGCTGCTGACAGTTTGTATTCCTGAAGAGGTGAAAGTGAGGACTGCAGGTGCTGGAGAGTCAAAGTCAAAAAGTGTGGCGCTGGAAAAGCACAGCAGGTCACGCAGCATCAGGAGTGATGATGAGCTTATGCCTGACACATTGGCTCTCCTGCTCCTCGGCTGCTCTGCCTTTCCAGTATCACACTTTTCCACTCTATATTCCTGAAGACCTGCTTTGTCTGCGATGTATTATTTGTGACCTCCTTGAAAAAAGGCTTTGTGGTAAATTTTTATGCAGCTCTGCTGCGCAGGCCACACAGTCGACTGACATATTGACTTCCAATCCAGATTCCACTTAAATGGATTAAAAACGGAGCCTCCAAATATATACACTAATGTAGTAGAGTAACACAATTCTGACTGACATGGTGGCTCAGTGGTTATCACTCTCAGCAGCAGGGACCCAAGATCGATTCTAGCCTCAGGTGACTGTCTGTGTGGAGTTTGCACACTCTCCCCATATCTGCGTAGGTTTCCTAAGATGTGCAGGTTAGGTGAATTGGCCATGCTAACTTGCCCATAGTGTTCAGGGATGTGTAGATTAGGTGCATAGGTTTGGGGTAAATGTAGAGTAATAAGGGAATGGGTCTGGGTGAGATACTCTTCAGAGGGTCAGCATGGATTTGTTGGGCCAAAAGAAGTGTTTCCAGACTGTAGGGATTATAGGATATTCCTCTTTCCTATGTTCTTAAAGCCGACTTTTATTTGTTTCCCTAATGTCTATGTGACTCAGTGTCAAATTTTCTTTCATAAATGCTTCGATCAAGTGGCTTAGTACATTTAGCATAGCAAATGCTGCACTAAAAATCAGCTTGTTATCACTGGATAAGTTATTGGTGGTAACTGGATAGAAGCCTTTCAATCTTGGAATGCCACTAATGTGGATCAATGTTCTTGTGGTATCAGGTGAAACCCAGGAGCGGGGGAGGCTATTAAGTCCCTTGATTCTGTTCTGCCATTCTTAGTCATGATTGATCATGAACTTCGATGTCATTTTCCCACGCTATCCCCATATTCCTTGACATCATTAGCTGATCTGCTGATCCTGTCTTGAAGATACTCAATGTCCGAACTTCCACAGGGCTCCACAGGAAGTAGAGGATTCCAAGCCTCTCATGGAGATGCAAATGTAATGCCATCTTCCCTCTTACATTAGCTGGTCACACTACTTCATAGAATATGGAAGCAGGCCATTCAGCCCATCACGTCCACACTGACCTTCTGATGAGCATCCTACCCTGACCCACCCGATTCCTATAACCTTGTATTTCCCATGGCTAGCCCACCTAACCTACACATCCATGAACACTATGAGCAATTTAGCATGGCTAATCCCCCTAACTTGCAAGTTGGACTATGGGAGAAAACCAGAGCATCCTGAGGAAGTCCACACAGAAACAAACGGAACTTGTAAACTCCACATAGACAGTCGCCAGAGATTGGAATCAAACCCAGGTCCCTGGCACTGAAGCATATTGGCATATTTTGTTGTGATGTTTATAACAGCATTGCTCCTGACACTCAGAACATTCGGTCTTCTCCTGGGTGAATCACAAACATCTTCTACTCTGAGTGATATGTGGCCAACAGTCTCATAAACCAGATGTTTGGATTAGTGTATTGCTAAATGGTGGTAGGGTTAGATTTGGAGGGCTAGGGGATGGCAGTACCCTCAAATTCTGGTAACATGAAACTCTGTCAGCCTGAATATTGCAATGGCCCTCAACTGCAAAGGAGATAGGTCCAACAAGTCATTGCAAGTACCCCTGAGTGGTACTGCCTTTTGCAACATGGCCTTTGTTCTGGGACACTTATAAGCCCAGGCATGTGTAACCACAATCTCTAAAGTGCTCAGTTGCCAGGGTATGTGGTCGGCAAGTGTGGAGGGAGGACAGGATGAAGCTCTTGACCATGTGTGGGATGCTCTGTGCAGGGAGAGAATGAGACAATTTCCTGGTAAAGAACCAGTACAGACATATTCCATACAAAACTGTCAAAGTTTCAGAGGCCCCCAATGTACAACTTCTCTCATCTTTGATAAACTATGATTCTGGTCCTATATTGATGCTGTTACATGACATAAACGTAAAACTACTCGCTCATACAATATTATCTATTTCTTACTGGCTACAAAAGTATGTAAAGCAATATGGAAATATTCAATATTGTGCTTTTCACTGCAGTTAAAGAAAAGCAAAAGTTTTAATGGCAATTAGCACTTACATTAAGAAAAAAAGCATGATCTGAATACTTTTGAAAGGAAAAAGGGAGCAGATCGCTGCTTGGAGACAGCCAAAAGGTGTAAGATTCTGTAGCTTCCAGGTACACACTGCAGCTTCTCTGCTTCCCAGGTCCCGATGCCACCACCCTCCCATTCCCTGTCAGATTGTCAACCTGTCAACCACCCTCAACTGCAGAGGAAAGAAGTCAATGCAAATAATTGCTTGGGGGTGGGAACGGGACATGGAGAAGATTGCATCCAAATGTGATTCCCCTTGAGGGTGAACAGCCCGCTGGTAAACACTAGACGGGCTGATGCATGAAAAACATATCTCTGGCACTTGCGCATCCCATACTCCAGAACAGATCCAGAGAGGACACAGGAAAATAGTTGAGAAAGTAAGTGAATGCAAACATCCCTTTCTTTCAGATACCCAATAAAATTACAAGCTGCAGGGCTATATCTGCATGTATCTTTTGATCCAAGCTTTCTGTGACACATTATGTATAGCCATAGGTGAAAAGAAGTAACGCCCTACTGATATAATCCCTGCTCTGGTTTTTATATATATATATATATATATATATATATATATCCAGTACACAATAACATAAGCACCACAGAGTTTGAAAGATGTTAGAGCACGGTTGGGTAAAATGTAACAAGGATAAATTCTTAAGTGCTGTCATCAATTTGATATTGGTTAAAGTGAAAAAAAGTTGTTACAGAATAGCACTGGAAACAAGCTCAAAAACAGAGGATGAATACGTTAGAATTCCCTTTTAAATTTTTCAATTAATACACACTCCAGATTACATCTTCAGAAAACTCCCTTTTTTAAGGCGCATTAGAAGAAGATTCTTTGTTTGCTCCATTTATATTTCCTATGTAACATTTAGTTCTAATTCTCCGATGACCTGCTTCAATGCACTGCTGTCCAGGCTCGCTATCACTTTGCGCTGACCCCGTTTCTTGGGCACAAACACTTCCTTTGTTGTTAAAGTGGCATTGTCTTGGAGGATACTGCAAACAGAAAATGTTATTTGTGTTACAAACTTGTTCAAATTTGATGTTAAAGCTTACCTCATCAGGATAGAATCTCAAGAATGCCAAATTTTCTTTGACTATTCGTGTGCACCAAACAACCCCAGTACCCAGTGGCCAACCACTTTAACTCCACCTCCCACTCCGCCAAGGTCATGCAAGTCCTGGGCTTCCTCTGCCGCCAAATCCAAGCCACCCGCCAATGGAGGAAGAATGCCTCATCTTCCACCTCGGGACCCTTTAAACACACAGCATGAACATCGACTTCACTAGTTTCCAAATCTCTCCTACCCCCCCACCTCCCAGATCCAACCCTCTAACTCAGCAACGTCCTCTTGAACTGTCTTGCCTGTCCATCCACCTTCCCACTTGTCTCCACCCTCATCTCCGATCTATCACTATCACCCCCCACTTGCACCTACCTATCACCTTCCCAGCTACCTTCCCCCACCCCCACCCTCCTATTTATCTCTCAGCCCCTTTCCCCCCTGACATTCCTGTTGAAGGGCTTATGCCTGAAATGAAGACTCTCCTGCTTCTCGAATACTGCCTAGTTTACTTATACTTGTTATAAACTGCACAAATTCATGCACAGCCATCAGTCTGCTGTAAACTGAAGGAGCATGTCTGTGCATTGTGCCTTTTCCAACTTTTGGGATAACCATTGTCTACTGTAAACCAACAGCAATGCCTTAATCAGGAATTGACTTGCTTGAACTGAATTTAAAATCAAATTTGGCCATTAACCATTCAATGGTACATTAACTATTTATCAACCAGAGTCTAAGTTCCCACTGATTGGGACATTTTTAAATGCAGTACAAATGATTGTTCTGTTTGAGATTTGGTATTCTTGCGATTTTGTCCTGATGAATGTTAGATGGAAAATTTCAAGAAAGCATATTCAAGTTCTATGCAACAACCAAGCATTTATGTTTAAGAATAATCCCCAGGCTACATTTACGTTTGAACATAATATCATAACTTGACTTTCAGCATTTTGTGTTTCATACCACTCCTTTTGTGTTAGCTTGTCATTTAAATTATTCACACTGACTTTCTTTGCCCTTAAGTCAGTCATTATCCCTTAGCCAAGAGAGTAACCAGTTCCCAGTGTAAATCTATCACTGAGAAGTTAGTTAAGCGCTGACTGATATAATTCAGCTGAACACAATGCTACAGATACTGGATGTCAGAAATAAAAACAAAATCAGAGAAAGAGAGTAAGTGGACAGGATTTACCAGGTTCCTTGGAGGTGTGGGGGCCCAGGAGAATTGGAGAGGGGCATGGGCGAAGGTAGAAAAACTCCAAATGAAACTTTTGGCTGGATTTCCAATACATAGAGATATCCTTGTGATTTTCTCATCTTCACAGTGGAGATGGCAACCAACCCAGCAGTGCAGGGAAACTCCTGGAGGGAGCTGAGGGCAAGTCATTAACAGGAACTTTCCCAGGTTTGTGTCATTTTACAGATGCCAGAGTTCATAGTGAGAGTATCCAGCAGCCTGAGGGTTACATGACATCTGCCATTTAATCCCTAAGAAGAGGGAGTCTGCTATCCAATGGCAGACACAGGCCTGTCTCTGTACCTCTCTCTCATGAATACCGCTGTCACTGAGAGTGACCGAGCTCAAGACTCTTCCTTGAGTGAGAAAGATTCAGCGCAGTGTTTCAGAACAAATCTTTGTCAGAACAGGAAAGAAAAAGTGAGACGTGACAGCATTGCTTGAAACCTTTTCCAGTCTTGAAAAGTGAACTTTGTTTCTCTCCCCACAGATGCTGCCTGACCAGGTGAGAATTTCCAGTAGCTTGGCTCTTCAGTTTGGAGCCATTCATTTGTGGAGAGAAAGCAAAATTCTGGGTGGTATTTCCAGGATACAGACTGATAGCTGCTGGCAAATTCACCATGTGAGGAACCGAAGAAATCATCTCCATTTCTCTCCCACTCTGGGGCATGAGATGGAAGCGTTCTTAGTTGCTTGCTTGCTATTTCTGATTAAAGGAACATGTGCAACATCTACAGAGTCTCAGGAACACCAAAAGAATGGATCTTCCTCCCCCTTCACCCCCAATGCCACTATCACCCCTCACCATCCGAACCCACTCCTGTTCCCTCAACTCCTTCTGCTGAATGAAGGAATAGAAAACTTTGCTTTTACATTTTCTGTCAATTTTCCAACTTTTACCTGATGTAAAACAGATGGAAGCGACGTTGAGTTTTTAATAAGAAGATATGTTAATAAAGGAACACACAGCCGGAAACATTATTTAATGAGGAAATCCAGCGGATGCTGGAAATCAGAAATGTGAAATTACTGGCAAGACTCAGCAGGTTCTGCAGCATTAGAGGAGAGAAATAGAATTAACATTTTGGCTCCAATGACCCTTTCTCAGAAATGGTTGTAGCCATGAAAAGGTTGGTCTAAATGCTGAGGGTGAGGTAAGGGGATGGGGGGAAGGAGTAAATGACAGGTGGAGATGGAGCGCAGAGAGAGAGAGAGAGAAACACAGTTAGACAGACAAAAGATCAGGTAACAGACAGCCTGGGCGAGTGAAGGCTGCTAATAGGACAATGGGTGTGGCTGACAATGGAGTGGTTTTTGTAGCAGTCCACATGATCACAAGGCCTGGTGTGTGGGGGTTGGGGCAAGGACAGTGGAGAGAGTGCTCAGGCCCTAAAATTACTGAACTCTATATGGAGTCCCAAGGACAATTGAGTCCCCTTGCATTATTTAATGCAAAGGTTTGATTACATTTCTATCACTTATGCTGATTTTGATTTTCCTTACCTGAACATCTTTAACTTTGCCTTCTGTGTATCAAGTCCATCAATGCGAAGAACCAGATGTTTGAGAGGCTTTCTGAGAGGGTTTGTAAATTCAATCATTAGGGTTACCTCATGCCCAAGCATCACTGGG
>NC_057738.1:34676128-34735490 GCF_004010195.1 Chiloscyllium plagiosum
ATGACCCACACAGACGACCCATGTCTGAACGAACCACGCATCAAGTGAAAATTCAAGATCACAGCAAAGAAAATGAGCAAAACTTAGCTGTTGCAAAATTCAAAATAGTTTCCATTCCATATACCCACCAGCAACACGGAAATCAGATCCAACTGATTTCAATTTCCCAACTGTATAGGAGAATAAGTCTTATTGGATGCCATTTAGAAATGATGTCCCTGCAGGTTTGAACATTAAGAAGTGGAACCTCCACCCCAAATAAATATTTAAATGAAGCATGCATATATGGCTGCTCCCTCACCAAACCCCCAATAACCCCATAACTGGATCACAATACACCGGTAATCAGAAAATCCAGAACAATGGGTCTCACCTTGATGAGGTTCCACAGTGACTTTAATGGTCTCCCTCTTAAATTCAATTTTTGGAACTCCAGTGTAGAACACCACGGTGCCACTGAGAAAAACAGTTGTACTGCGTTTTTCATTGCTGTTGTTTTGGAGTTCTATGCCAACAAAGAAGTTGGTACCAAGGAGGACATTCTCAGGAACATGCATGTTTAAAGATACATCCATTGTGACCTCAGTTACAGCTTGTTCCTTCTTCAGCCCGTATTGGATTGCTGTGTTCAGTGCCATCCTCTCCTCTGGACTACCTAAAGAGAGTGGTAACAAAAAAAGGAATGGCGATGAGGTCTGCCTATGAGGTAATTTTACAAGAACTAGAGGGCATAGGTTTAGGGTGAGAGGGGAAAGATTTAAAAGGGACCTAAGGGGCAGCTTTTTCACACAGAGGGTGGTGCGTGTATGGAATAAGTTGCCAGAGGAAGTGGTGGACACGGGTACAATTACAACATTTAAAAGGCATCTGGATGGGTGTATGAACAGGGAAGGGTTTAAGAGGGATGTGGGCCTCTAAAATTGGATTAGATTAGGTTAGGATATCTGGTCAGCATGGACGAGTTGGACTGAAGGGTCTGTTTCCGTGTTGGACATCTCTATAACTCTACGCCGCCATATGCATTGTTCATCAGGATTAATAAATGGTAAGTGTTGGGGAAACTCAGCATCTTGCGAAGAGAAACTGTGTCACCTTTGAAGCTTAATGTGACTCTTATTTGGAACTGAAAAGGGGACTGATCATAGGTTTATTCAATGGGAGGGTAGATTCATAAGATGACCTCTCTTCCAAAGTGCTGTGCAAAGTCACGATATCTCATAGGGATCGATTTTGGGGCATCCCTCTTCATAGACAGGAGGGATAGTTGCCCCTGAAAATGGAGTGGAAAACCTGCTCTTTAATCCTATTTGCTTAAGACTTCCCCCCCCTTGCCACTTTGCAAATGTAACTTATGTCTGCTGGAAGTCATGCTATGCAGTAATTCTCCTCACAGCTAAATTCGATTTAAATTAAAAATTTATTCATGTAGAATTAAAAATTCATTAACCTGGATTGTTTGAAAGTTGGCATCTATAGATCACAATTCTGATGTGGCAGATTAGTGCATTTTTAACATCACATATCTCACTCCAATTGTGTTTTCTGAAAGCTTTTACTGCTGAACTTGATTTCTCTGTTACTTGAATTCCTTTCCTCTCACTCCCTTTACTATATCTTTCACTTCCTGTACAAGATAAACCGGCTTCACTCTCTACTCATATACCATTCCTGTTTCATTAATTTAGTGTTTCAGTCTTCCTCCACCCTTGCCATGCATCAAGTAATTTGCTACTTTGAAATTTGGCCAGTAGATTTTAGCTGTGATGACAGGGTGGCTAGTTATTTATGGATGAGAAATTGCTTAGCATCAGCCTGTCAGTGCAAACTGGGTAGAAAGAAGAGTCTTCTGTTATAACGGGAGGCTTAGGCTTATGCAGTATTGGCCTTGGGCTCCACTTACATCAGACTGGTGAACTGCATAGAGCTCACAGTGTCCCGAGGCAACATGTTGGTAAGGCTGGTTTGAATTTCAGCCCATTGTATCATCAACAGTGGCTCTTGGCAGTTTGTGAATGAGGGACTAAGTGATTGGGACTGTGTGAGCACAGACAGAGGGAGATAAGTGAACAGTAGGAACAGGGGTGATCAGGATTGACAGTGAAACAGACTTGCCAAATTATGCATCTTGGTGCCCATTTGAAGATTGAAAAACAGTGTAGCATTGTTGAATTTCCAGGCCCAAAGTATTCATGGCAATCAGTGTTTTATTTCCTGTTCAAGCAGTGTGGAACATTGAAACATTCCTGTTACAGTGTTCCATATTTGCTGCATGCTTAACAATTAGCCAAGACTTAAACGCTTTGTAATTCTCATTAACGTGACAGATTGGTACAGATAAACCGATTTTATGCTTTTGAATTAAAGGTCATATTAATGTCAGAATTAGGAAGAATAAAATGTTTAAACGTTTGGCAATTAAATAAAGGTTAAGGAAAGGAAATATAGATGCAGATATTACAGAATTAAAATAATGCAGATCATAAAATAGCAAGCTTTAAATTCGGCGCAGATTTTCTTGCTGGCTTGCCCATTGCTGATGAGTGAGACGTGCAGTTTCAAGACTCTTTCAACAACCATCATACCCTTCACATCATCACCATCACCTTCTGCACTCCTTCCCCCATCATATCCTTCACATCATCACCATCACCTTCTCCACCCCACACCCTTCCCTTCTCTTCACTGTCGTGTTTTCTCTTTGGGAAATTTCCCACTTGAAACCTGAGCTGTAGACATGGCAACATGTTGGCCTGAATTGATTTTGACAGAAGATACCCAAAGATTACATTTCAAAAAGAGGAGCTTTAATATGGTCAGAAAATAGAATAACCCACTTGCAGAGAAAAGGAAACAAACACATTCATGAGAAAGGAGTGACTTGTAGTTTGAACATTGCAATCCACAAATTCAGAACAAATAAGGGGAGGACAATCCTTTGAACTTTAAGGTTTCATCTATCTGGCCTACATGTGACACACAGCCTTGGGTTGACTCTTAACCCCAATAATCTCCAGCCCCGAAATGGCCCTATCAAGCCACACTGCTCAAGGAGTAACTAGAGAAAGGTAATAAATGCTGTCCTTGCCATCAATGCCCACACCCCATGAAATAATAAAGAAAAAAATAAATTGTCAGCTTCCCTGGGACTTCCCAAATCTCAGGTCAGGGGTGTAATGAAATGTTCCTCACTTACCACAATGAGTGCAGCTCCCATATAACACATGACGCTCAATACCATCAAGGACAAAGCAGCCTGTTGAATTGTACCATGTCCATCACCTTCAATATTCACTCCCTCCAACACCAGCGCGAGTGTTTACATAATAAACTGCAGCAACTCACCAAGGCTCCTTGGGGAGCATATTCCAAACACACAGTCTCTACGATCTAGAATGGCCAGGAGAGCAGATGCATGGGAACACTATTACCTCTAGGTTCCCCATCAAGTCACTCACCACCCTGACTCACACTGCACCATTCTACACAGTCATGAGATCAGATCCTGGAACCCCCTCCCTAACAGTATATCTACATCACATGGATGGCAGCGGTTCAGACTGGTGGGTTCACCACCATCTTCTCATGGGCAATTAGGGATGTGTAACCAATGTTGGCCGAACCAGCGACATCCACATTCCTATGAAAGAATAAAAATGATGACAGCTTACATGCTGTGAGGGTGTCTTAACACCATCAAAGGCACCAGTGGGTCTATGGTTATTCAACGAGTGAGACCAGTGTGGAAGATACCTCATCATGGGTGAGGTCTTAGCTAATTTACACCACCACTGACAAAATCCTTCAGGTTTAACTGATCCAGAGATTAAGTCACATGAGATCCAGGCTGAGTTGTAAGTTGCGTACAAAATTAACTTGATCATAGCACAACAGTTGGTAGTTGTGGAGGGGGTGTCTTTCTAACTGGAGGTCTGTGACCAGTGGGGTTCTGCAAGGGTCAGTGCTAGGTCCTCTCTTGTTTGTAATTTATATAAATTATTTGGATGAAAATATAGGAAGTCTGATTGGTAAGTTTGCAGACAACACTGAAGTAGAGTTGTGGATAGCGAGGAGGGTTGTCAAAGGATACAGCAAAATGTAGATCACTTGGAAAGTTGGGCACCGAAATGGCAGATGGATTTTAACCTGGGAGGTTAAAGAGGGAAGTTTACATTAAAAACTTTACAAGTCCCTTAGGAGCATTGATATACAAAGGGATCTTGGGATGCAAGTCCATAATTCCCTGGAAGTGGCAGTGTAACTGGAAAAGGTGGTAAAGAAAACATACGTTATGTTTGTCTTCATTGGTCAGGGCACTGAGTAAAGAAGTTGGCAAGTCATGTTGCAGCTATATGAGATTGTAGTTAGACCACATTTGGAATGTTGTGTGCAATTCCAGTCACCACACTATAGGAAGGATGTGGAGGCTTTGGAGATGGTGCAAAGGAGGTTTGCCAGATTGTTGCCTGGATTGAAGTGTGATAACTATAAGGAGAGGCTGGATAAACTTTGTTTTCCCTCGAGCATCGGAGGCTGAGGGGCAACCAGATAGATGTATACAAAGTTATGAGAGGCATGACTAGGACGGATAGTCAGAGTCTTTTTCCCAGGGTAGAAATGTCAAACACTAGGGGATGTAGGTTGCAGTTGAGAGAGGAAAATATTAAAAGACATGTGCGAGGCAAGTTTTACATCAAGGTTAGTAGGTGCTTGGAGCGCACTGCTATGGGAGGTGAAAGCAAAAATGATAGCAATATTTAAGAGGCATTTAGACAGACACATTAACAGGCACGAAAGGGTGGGATATAGACCATATAAAGGTAGATGGGATCAGTCTAGAATATCATCATGGTCAGTACAAAGGCCAAAGGGCCTGTTCCTGTCCTGTACTGTTCTATACTTGATGTTCATTATGTGCTCAAGCTATTGCTGTTGTATGCGATGGACTAGATGAACCAATAGGTATTTTCATCAAGTCGTACAGCGCAGAAGAGGCCCTTTTGCCCATCAGGTCTGCACTGACAAAACGACTCTAAATCTACACCAATCCCACTTCCCAGTATTTGGCCCACAGCATTCAATGCTATGGCACTGCAAGTGCTCATCTGAGTATCTTTTAAAGGTTGTGAGCTTTCCCGCCTCAACTTGAAGATAGTGAGGACTGCAGACGCTGGAGAGTCAGAGTAGATAAAATGTGGAGCTGGATAAAGCACAGTAGGTCAAGCAGCATCAGAGTAGGAAGAGAGTCAACATTTCGGGCCAGGACCCTTCAACTACCTTCTGAAACAGTGCACTCCAGATCCCCATCACTTTCTTCAAATCCCCTCCAAACTACTTGCCTTTCATCCTAAGTTACACCACCTTGTTATTGACTCTACAACGAAGGGAATAGTTACATTTTATCCACCTTGTCATAATCTGAACCATCTTAATCAGGAGCCCTCTCAGTCATCTCTGCTCTAAAGGAAACAATCCAAGCTTATCCAGCTTCTCTCCGTCGCCAAAGAGCTCGAACGCAAGCAGCATCTGGTGAATCTCCTCTGAACCTCCTCCAGTGCAATCACATCCTTCCTTATAGCATGGTGACCAGACAGCTCCCTGCCCTGGTCGGAAGTGAAGACTGCACTTGCTGGAGATTAGAGCAAAAAGTGTGGTGCTGGCAAAGCACAGCTGGTCAGGCAGTATTCGAGGAGCGGGAAAATCAACATTTCGGGCAAAAGCCCTTGCCAACGTGAAAGAGTTTACAGATTTAAGAACTATTTGACTCAGCCACTTTGGTGTGTGAGCAAGATGGAATGACTCACATTAAATGAGTTGCCCAGGTGAGAAAGTTGCTTATGAAAAATAAAAATATGTGGATCAATGACCTGACATTTAAGATGGTTACATAATTGCTTTGCCTCCATGATTTTAAATATATTTTCACATAGGAATTTATCCTGTCAAATTTCAAAACAACTGATAATCTCCCTCATTTTAAAATTGTGAAACTTTATGACTACATGCCACTTATTGGGGTGGCATGGTGGCTCAGTGGTTAGCACTGCTGCCTCACCGCACCAAGGTCCCAGATTCAATTCCAGCCTCGGGCGACTGTCTGTGTGGAGTTTGCACATTCTTCCCGTGTCTGTATGGGGGTGCTTTGGTTTCCTCCCAAAGATGTGCAGGTCAGGTGAATTGCCCATGCTAAATTGCCCATAGTGTTAGGTGCATTAGTCAGAGGGAAATGGGTCTGGGTGGGTTACTCTTCGGAGGGTCGGTGTGGACTTGTTGGGCCGAAGGGCCTGTTTCCACACTGAAGGGAATCTAATTCATTTTTTAAAAACTAATAATTTATAGTGGGGGCCATGCAGCTTCTAGAAAATGAGGTTACTGGGATCTCAGATGAATAAACATTTGCTGAAATCACTACCTTTTATCAGAATTTAGCTGCTCTTTGCTTCAGCATTTTTGTCTTGTTTTTCTGAAGATGAAGCATCAAGAAGCTTCAGTTCAGAGTATGAAGCCAAGTTTTGTATGTAAGTCAGCAGCTTTTTTAAAATTTGAGTGCTTGATTACCAATAGCTTTTTCAAGCAGACTCTATTACACATATGCTAAGCTAATTATCTTTTTTGTAGCCTTCTGTATTAGAACCAGGTTTTTATCTATATCACAGGGGAGATTGTAGGATTGCGTGGGTCAGAAATAACAACTTATAAGTAACCCGCTTTCTAGTTAAATACTTGGAAAGAAGAGTAAATTTTTATAATGAGCAATTGAAGAAATGCTGAGAGTTCATTGGACAAGCACTGCTGCAAAACTAGCTTGGAGCCATGCAAGGAGAGATGAAAGTGAGCTGGGATTAACTGCAACAGAACAGGACAGAGGATGAACCCAAGACAAATGATGTCTCATTTCAGTTTATGTAGACTTGACACTGTCAGGAAGTTCTTTGGAATAATCCCCAAGACATCAAGTTATGGAGTCTCTTAACCCTAGTATTCTTGGTTCCCTATATTCTAGTTTAGAAGGTTGAGAGTTACTTCGTTGGAATGTATATAATTCTTCGGAGGCTTGATACAGTGGAACTGTTTTGTCCCTGGCTGGAGAGACTAAACCTGGATCACAGTTTTGAAATAAGGGATCAGCTACTTAGGTCCAAAACTGCCTGATAGTGTGGTGGAGGCAGCGGCCATTAAACAAATTGGATAATTTGAAGACAAAAGACTTGCAGCAAAATGGGACAAATGCTGGGCAGTGGGACTTAGCAAATTACTCAAACCTACAGAGACACAATGGGCTGAATCACCCTCTTTCTGTGATGTAACCATTCTCTAATTCTGAGAGAAATTTCTTCATTCAGATGAGTGCGAATCTTCGAAAATTTATCACCCCAGAAGAGTATGGAAGCTGCACTCATTGAGTATACTCAAGGCTGAGATCTGGACAGTTTCAGACACTAAAGGACTCAGCAGAGATGTTGGGACAAAGTGGGAAAGTAGAGTTGAGGTGGGCGATCAGCCATATTGGTACTGAACGGTGCAGCAGGCTTGAGGGACCATTTGCCCTCCAGCTGTTGCAATTGCCAATGGTTTCCAAAGAAATGCCTCCGTCCTCCTGCAATTCCAGCCTCCCACAAGTGGTGTCACTACTGCTTTGTGTATTGGGTCTTCACTACAGGTCTTTTTCAGTGTGTCACGTAGCAAGTGTCTTAAGCCTTGACATTAGTTGCCCAATTTAAAAAGATAAATAGGCTGTTTTGTTAATTGGGGAAACAAATATTGGAGAATCAATAAATGAAAGGCCAATGAGATCTCTGGTTCCGCAGCCATCTCAAAGACTGAAATATTGAATAAAGGCCTATGACTTTGACACAAATGTACAGTACTGGGAGGGCTTCCTGTGCTTGTCTGTCCATTAAATTTGAAGGAGTGCCCTGGAGGCTTCTGGATATAAGTTAAAGTTAAACATGGTGACGCTCCATGTTGAGAAAGTGTATTTGTAAAATTCAACCCTCGGGATAGGAAAAATATTTTCATCAAAATGTACATTGGACCACAATAACATGCTCAGGGTACAGTGCGGATACCTGTGGTCAGAGCATTTATTGAAGAAAACTAGCCTCTGCCTCACAAATGTGGCAATTGCAATGGAACAGCAACATACCCCCGGACCTTTGCAGAACAACTTTGAACCAACAACTTTGTAAAGAAAGGGAGACAAACAGAATTGATTTTATGGATGCATGCTCTACCCATGGAGGGAATTTCTTGGAAAAACACAAGAATTATATGCACTCACAATTGATGGAGATTTTTCATGGTAATGACCCTGGACAGTATAGGCTGTCTGGAGCTAAGTGTCCCATTACCAAGACTGAGAGGCCAGTGCTCCAGGTAGACTTTAAGCCTCAGTCACAGCATCTTCCTGCAGCTTCTAAAGCTGCAAGGGTCTCGGGGTAGACCCTCCACCTTTGAAGACCTGACTCTGTCCTTCACTGGACAGCAAGACCCCTCTCTGCCATTCTTGGGCCAAATGGAGGACCATTACAAGTGAGTGACTGTTTCCCGCACTGTGCCAGCTTTTGACCCTCACCTAAACCTGAAGGCAGGGGCTCAGGAGTCAATAGGGAAAATCCTGTCCCGTGACAAAACACAGAGACAAGGAAACGTTTACTCAACAAAATCTGTTCGGAGACCCATTGGGGACAGGACCGCACTGCTTGCTGTAAAGGAGCATCGTAAATGCAATCAATAAAGTTTGTGTTTACAGTGTTTACCCTGTAGAAATCAAACAGAGTGACACTTCCTCCACCAGATCACATTAAATTTGTGGAAATCACATGAAATTCTCAGCAGTGTGACAGATTTCGCTGTAGTTTTAACAAATTGCCTAACGCATCAGCATTAAGAAAGGTCTCATTTCACCAAAATTTCACAGTTATATATAAATCCCACAGTTAGATTACGCCAAATAACACTTTTCCCCCCGCAGCAGTAAATTTTCACCTTGTGCTTTAAAACTGATTTTATCGAGCACGTTATGCTCATCAGTCTCAGCCTCAGGATTCTCTGCAGCAGCCTGATCATGTTCTCCATGTCCCATTTACAATATTTTCATGCTGTTGCTGTACTTGCAGCTCTGCAGGACAATGGCTTGTTAACCATCGGAAAAATCTGCATGAAGCCTTCTTCCCACACCTCTATGCAAACATTGATCTGCCAGACGTTCATATCCAATCTCAGTGAAATTAAATATTCAATGACTGTAACTTCCAAGGCAGCACAAATGTTGGATACAATAAGCCTTAATGCAGATTTGACTTTGCCAGGTGTATCAGCAGCATCCTTTTATTACTGATTTAAAAACCCGTGACCTTAATTGTCACAGACATTCCGCTGCCACACTGCTGTAATTTTGCTCTCAGCGCTGAGGATAAAAGAGCGGTTTTTTCCAGTCATGTGAGAAACATACAATTGTTCACTGCATCTACACTTCCCCATAGACAAATGCTTAGACAAAGGCTTTTATACTGCAACATTGAAATTTAGAAGAATGAGGTGGGGGGGGGGATCTCATAGAAACATATAAAATCCTGATGGGACTGGACAGGCGAGATGCAGGAAAAATGTTCCCGATGTTGGGAATTTCCAGAACTGGGTCACAGCCATTCAGGACTGAAATGAGGATGTACTTCTTCACTCAGAGTTGTGAACCTCTGGAATTCTCTCCCACAGGAAGCTGTTGGGGCCAGTTCGATAGATATATTCAAGACATAGCTGGAGATGTCCCTTGCGGCTAAAGGAATCAAAGGGATATGGGGAGAGGATGGGAATGGGAAATTGAGATTGCATGATCAGCCGTGATCGTATTAAATGGTGGTGTATTTCTGTGTATTACAGAGTGTTCGCATTCCAAAATATTTCTTTGGTCATAAAACACTTTTGAGATGAACACTTCAGCACAACATGTGCGCGTGAATCTGGAGGGGTGCAAGCAATTAATTGTAGATTTCTTTAAGCAAGCAGTTCTGCTTACTGAGGCACACAGATTATGAACCAGAAGTGCCAGTTAGAATTGTTTATTTCTTACTGAATGAAGTAAAGAAAACAAAGTAAGGGGAAGGAATAAAAGATGGAATCGAAAAAGAGAGCGAATTAAAGAAACAAAAATGAAAAGTTAAAAAGCATTATTACCAATTATTTACAATTTAAGCCAATGAGACTCCACAATTGCAAATATTCATAATCAATCCCAGACAGGTCATTTGGTAATAATTAAGACTTGTCATGCCATTAAAAATTTATGCTGATCCACCACAGCAGTTATAGCATGAGAAGCCTACACTGATACATTAGGGCAAGACTGAGTGGGCGCAACATGATTAGAGTACTGCCTTTTGAATGTTACATTAAACTGAGACCACTTCTCCCTGCGCAGATAGATGTAAAAGACCCCATAGCTCTATTGCAAAGAAGGGGAGGCGTATCTTGAGAGTCCTGGCCAATATCAGATTTGACTTTCTTTTTGTCTCCAAAAAAGAAGTACTGGAATGGGCAAGCTCTGAATTTATCTGGCAAGTTAGTGAATACCTATCACGCAAATACAACATCAAAATGTTCACTGTATTTCAATGCTGAGAGCTCTGTACTCAGAAAAGCTTCGCAGGAGTAGAGCACTGACTTCCTGATATTAACCACACTGGTGGAAACTGTTGACAAATTTGATCCTAAATAATGTTGCTATTCTTTCTACTGCAAAATCCAGATATTGTTTGTGTAGCACATTGAGTGCAGTATTCCTACAGGGGTACAGTGACAACAAAATGAGCAAATGTTTTGACAGGTCCAAATACAGCATAAAATATTTACGACCTCGAAGCAGCACAGAAATGGAAGAAGTTAATGTGCAATTTGCCTCCAGCCGGATTTGTTCACCTGATGCAGCAATATGTAATGTTACGGGCGATAACATTAAAACTGGAACACAGGTCATGTGTATTGAGAACTGCAACAGACATTTTCCTACAATTCACCGATAAATAAATATTACATTCACAGGCACATCAGTGTCTGAGGCAACATTAATATACTTAGTTAGAAAGAGGCCCAAAGTAAGAAGAGACCTTTGTAACCCCAGATCACATGTTATGATACGGTGACAAGATCATGAGTATGTTTCTTAAAGGTAATACTGATCATGAGACATCCCATAATAGAAGTAACCAGGGAAGGAAGGATAGAAAGGCAGAAAGGATTTTCTTAACATAAGACCATAAGATATAGGAGGAGAATTAGGCCACTCAACCCACTGATTACAGCTTAAATGTTTCTTGACCCCATTCTCCTGTCTTCTTCCTGTAACCCTTGTTCCCCTTACTAATCTCTGTCTTAAATACACTCAATAATTTGGCCTCCACAGCCCTCTGTGACAATGGGTTTCACAGATTCATCACCCTGCAGCTGAAGAAATTCTTCCTCATCTCAGTTCTCTTTATGCAGAGAGTAGTGAATGCATGGAATGCGTTGCCAGTGGTGGTGGTGGAAGCAGAGTCATTAGGGACATTTAAGTGACTGCTTGACATGCACATGGCTAGCAGTGAGTTGAGGGATGTGTAGGTTAAGTTAATATATTTTATATTAGCATTAACCCTCAGTACAACATCGTGGGCCAAGGGCCTGTTCTGTGCTTTACCTTTCTATGTTTTGTGTTTTAAAGGGTCATCCCATCACTCTGAGGCTGTGCCCTCTGGTCCTGGTCTCTCCTACTGGCAAAAACATCTTCTCCATGTCCACTCTATCCAGGTCCCTTGGTATTCTATAAGTTTCAATCAGATCCCCCTCATTCTACATCAGGTACAGACCCAGAGTCCTCAACCATTCCTCATATGATAAGCCCTTAATCTCCAGGATCATTCTTGCATATCTCCTCTGGACCCCCTCCAACACCAGCACATCTTTCCTTAGATACAGGACCTGTCTGACCAGAGCCTTATACAGCCTCAGCAGTATATATGTTCTCTTGTATCTCAGCCCTCTCAAAATAAATGTTAACAATGCTTTTGCCTTCCTAACTGCCAACTGAACCTGCACATTAACCTAAAGACAATCCTGAACTCGTCCTTCCAAAGTCAGATTTCTGAAGTCTTCCACCATTTAGAAAATAGTCCACACCTCTATTCCTCCTACTAAAGCATAAAGTCACACTTGCCCACATTATATTCCATCTGCCACTTCTTTGCCCACTCTCCTAGCCTGTCCAAGTCCTTCTGCAGCCACTCCATCTCCTCAACAAACTTTGTGTCATCTTTAAACTTGGCAACAATGCCCTCAGTTACTTTGTCCAGATCTTTGTTAATGTACAGCGTGAATAGGTGTGGTCTGAACACTGGCCCCTGCAGAAGTCCACTAGTCACGGGCTGCCATCCTGAAAAAGATCTCTTTATCTCTAATCTCTTTCTTCTGCCAATCAGCCAATCCTCTATCCAGGCTAATACCTTGCCCCTAACACAATAGGCTCATACCTTATTTAGCAGCCTCCTGTGCTGCACCTTGTCAAAGGCCTTCTGGAAATTCAAATAGACCACATCCACTGGCCCTGCTTTGTCTAAATTGTTCATGACCTCCTCAAATAATTCTAACAGATTTAAAACATAGAATATTACAGTGCAGTATAGGCCCTTCAGCCCTCAATGTTGCACCACCCTGTGAAACCAATCTGAAGCCCAACTAACCTAAGATTCAGTGATGACCTCAAAACCAGAGGCCTTCCAGATTGAAAGCAGCAGCAAGTTGCGATGTCAGGTAAGTGAGGGAGGTGACAATTCAAAATGGAGACATCCTACACCTGCCTTTTCTTTCTATTTTTTAATAAGTGGCTTTTGCGCCTGGTGACCACAGTTTATGGGATGGTGCTGGGGGTGAGAGAGGGTTCCTTCTAGTGGTGCAAGGAGCATCGGAGGCTGAGGGGTGACCTTATAGAGGTTTATAAAATCATGAGGGGCATGGATAGGATAAATAGACAAAGTCTTTTCCCTGGGATGGGGGAGTCCTGAACTAGAGGGCATAGGTTTAGGGTGAGAGGGGAAAGATATAAAAGACCTAAGGGGCAATTTGTTCACGCAGAGGGTGGTACGTGTATGGAATGAGCTGCCAGAGGATGTGGTGGAGGCTGGTACAATTGCAACATTTAAAAGGCATCTGGATGGGTATATGAATAGGAAGGGTTTGGAGTGATATGGGCCAGGTGCTGGCAGGTGGGACTAGATTAGATTAGATTAGGATATCTGGTTGACATGGACAAGTTGGACCGAAGGGTCTGTTTCCATGCTGTAGATCTCTATGACTCTATGTGAGGCAGGCATGGAGAGTCTGTTACCAGGGAGATACCCCCCTGGCAGCGAAACAGTGAGACCCTGGATGGCTGACAGAAAAATAATAATCGGTCTCCTTTAGCTGGTCATTATAGGCCCTGAACGAGTTGGGTTAGCTGGCCGACTGCATGGAGTGGTAGCCCTGGGATAGCACTTCCTGTCTCCATCTCCCAACCAAGCCAGCAGTAACAAATCAAACCTTGAGAAAATGTGCACAGGTGAGGATGGCTCTGATCTGCCTCTGAACCTCCGTTAGTGAAGAAAAGTTACAAAGTGCGTTGCCCCTGTTTGAACAAATAAAAACCTCCTGACACCCCATATCCTTCAGCTCAGTGACTGGACACTGGCTGCTGGTTCACCACAGCCCTGATATCAAACATCTCGTCCAACATGTCCACATTCCTTTTGCGGTTTCACCCCTCAGTTTTATCGGCAGCCTCCTCCAGCCTTACAGCCTCCAAGAACAGTGCGTGCTCCAAACTCTGGTCTTGCAAGAATCCCACACATCCTTTATCACCAGCCTTTGGCAGCTGTGCTGCTCCCGCCATATAGGTCCTTCACTCTAAATTCACTTCCTGAACATTTCCATCTCTCTCTTATTGGTAGGATCTCCCTTTAAACCAACCAACAGTTCTTTTGGCTCAGAGCAATAATCTGCTCCCATGAGGTGTTCTGGGACATACTGCTGTGTAAAAGGTGATATAAAATGCAAGCTGTTGTTGTTTCATTCCTGCTCTTCTTGGCTCATCAGGAAATTTGAGAAGGAATGGGTAAGTCACCTCCTCAGCTCCCTTCTGGGCTTGCTGCTCCTTGGCAGGAGGGTTTCCTGTCAGTTCTTCACTAGGCAACTGTCTCGCTAAAAGAATGAGCTCCAGTAGTGTCACAGTCTGCATGATGTAACCAGGCTGGGATCTATACATTAACCTGCAGCTGCCAAAAGCAGGGCTGTGCATGAGCAGGGCTGGAAAAGGTATGTACCACACTGACGACAATTTAACCTCTTCCACAAACCGTTCCTGTTGGGTGCAGAGAATTAAAGTAGGATGCTTCACTCACATGCATCGGAGTACAGCACAATCTAAACCTTCACTTCAACGTCAGCTATAGTCAGCCATGAGTTAGATTTGCAGGATAATTATAGCACAGAAGGAGGCCATTCGTCCATCAGGTTCATGCCCGCGGTTTGCAAGAATGACTCTGCTAGTCCCGTCCCCTGCGCTTCCCTCGTTGCTTTGCAAGCTTTCTCCCCATCAGGTATTTATCCAATTCCCTTTTGAAAACCAACCACTGAATCTGCCTTCATCGCAAACTCAGACATCCCAAGTCTAACCACTCGCCACACAATTTAATTGCTCCTCATGCCTTTTGACCAGTGATTTGATTTCATTGTCCTCTGGTTCTCAACCCTTCAGCCTATGCAAACAGCCTCTCCCTACTGCTCTGTCTAGCTCTCTCAGGAATTTGAATAACTCTACCAAATGTCTTCAGCCTCAGCATTTCCAACCTATCAGAGATTGAAGTCTCTGACATCCATTGCTCCCAGTCCATTGCTGTGTAACCTGCTCCCCAATGAAGATGATTGATGATTATGTGCCTCTCGCTGTGGAGTCCTCCCGGATTTGGAAGATATCCCTGTCTGGACGACAGCTTCAAGGTAGCACAGGTGAACAATAAGGCAACAAGATTGGGTCCCCAGTCCTCTGGACCCCACACTTGGTGTGACTGACCGTCTATTGGGAGAATGAGATTGGGTTTCTGTCAGTCTGACCTTTGGCCACTTAGTGAAGCCTCATGTGATACCACTGATTTCATCGCTGCTTGGTCAATGGTAACATGGACCTTAATGGCTGCTTTCACAGATGAAGAGGGCGATCTCAGGAAGTGGAGGGTAGGTGATGTGTGCAGGATTTAGACACTCACAGTCAGTGCATCTCCAGATGTTTTATGAAAATAGCTGATGGTTTCTGTCGCTTGGAAATGATAGATGCGTGCTCCTGAGTGTGTACTCACCTGGAGTAATTGTGCGGAAAGAGTCAATTCTCAAACTTGTGGCTGAAAAATGTCAGTCTGAAACTAAAAATATATTTGGGAGCCCAGTTTAAAGTTCACTGTTGCTTTGTGGTCTTTCCCAGGAGCTTGGGAGAAAAAAGTGAAAGAGCTGTACACATAGGCTTTAACACAAACATCAGTCTCTGAGGTATGCCATGGCATTGCTATGATGTCTGGAGTCACATATTCACCAAGAAGGTGGACCTTATACAGTCCAGAGCATATTGCTCTGTAGTCTTACCAACGCGCACAATGTAATAATAAACATTGTTTAACAGTAGCCTAGAAGTCTGACCTGACCTTGATTGAACAGCCCAGTTAGAACATGATCCAACATGGAGGCAGTGATGGAGACAGCAGTCTAAGAGGGACACTGTCCCTGTCAGATGAATGTAAACAACATGGCAAGATTGAGCAACCACAAGACAAGGTTGAATTCTGAGACAAGAAGATCTCCTGAAAATTTCCTGAGTACAATGGACTCGTCGGTGAGGTGAAGCTAGTGAAAACTTCCGTGAAGTGAAGTGAGGAATACTCCAAAATGGCAGCATTCCTGCCTTAGCTCAGCAATCCCGATGTCGCCTCTATATTGGGGAGACAGGTCGCCTACTTGCGGAACGCTTCAGAGAACACCTCTGGGACACCCGGACTAACCAACTCAACCACCCTGTGGCTCAACACTTCAACTCCCCCTCCCACTCCACCAAGGACATGCAGGTCCTTGGACTCCTCCATCGCCAGACCATAGCAACACGACGGTTGGAGGAAGAGCGCCTCATCTTCCGCCTAGGAACCCTCCAACCACCTTAGCCTGCTGGACACACTTTCCTCATTCCTGAAGAAGGGCTCATACCCGAAACGTCGATTCTCGTGCTCCTTGGATGCTGCCTGACCTGCTGCACTTTTCCTGCAACACATTTTCAGCTTAGCTCAGCAATCCCTGACCTTTCTGAGGCCCTTCTCTGCTGATGATGGACTGACTCAAACTTTGATGAGAGCTGTGAAAGGCCCAGCCCTAATCACAGGCCTTGCTCTCTCCCCTATCCTTGAGAACACAGCTCACCCTCCCCTTCCTATTTCTGAGGTATGTCCCAAAGGGGCCCCACTGAAACAGCAACTGCTCCAGGTCAGCACTTTCTTATACACAAACCTCAAAGCCGAAGAGATCCTTATAAGGCAAGATGTTGATGAATCCTCAGCAGAATTCCAGTCAATCCTAATAGCCTTCAATCCTTATTTCAGTCCCGATAATCTCTTTATTGAATGCGCTGGTCTAACCAAGGATCCCAACAGTACATCTCAGTACATTACACTGAAAATTTACGGAATGTCATCATGGAAGACAAAGCACCAAAGGTAAGCTTGTCACTTGTTACAGTAAGTTCAAATTTAGGATCTGGCCTTTCACTTAAAAATCACTTTGGTGCAACATTTGCTAACAATGATAAAGTTATTAAAGACACTTTTTGA
Organism: Chiloscyllium plagiosum; assembly: GCF_004010195.1. Lineage (NCBI taxonomy): Eukaryota > Metazoa > Chordata > Chondrichthyes > Orectolobiformes > Hemiscylliidae > Chiloscyllium > Chiloscyllium plagiosum. The sequence continues at coordinate 34,692,997 of NC_057738.1, forward strand.
AGTTACAGGATCAGAACAAACCCTTTATGAGTTGGAAAGCACATGCCCAATTCAATCTTTTACAGTGGTTACCAGACATTCCAGTCCAAGCCAAGGTTATAGCAAAATCCATTCTGTGAGGAATGGTCATGCCCAGATGATATTGCTGTTCTTAGTCAGACCCTCAATAATAGTGACACCAAGTCCATCAAACTGTATCACATTTCAGTCACATCCTCATGATGAAGCAGAGTAACAGCACAGCAGGAAAGAAAAGGATACACTCTGGTTCCCACTATTTGGTGGGGTGCCTGTCCCACAGAGGTCTCTCCTCATTCCAAATCTTTCCCCATCTCAATCCTCCCCCTCACCCCGTCCCAATCTCTCCCCTTTCCCCATCTCAATCCTCCCCCTCACCGCTGTCCCAATCTCTCCCTTTTCCCCAATCTCAATCCTCTCTCTAACCCTTGTCCCAATCACAAGCTTCTCTCCCCATCTCAATCCTGAGTGCCAACACTCCCTTCCTCTCCTCTCTTGACCACTGGGCTGTGTCCCCAAGGATCCCAAACTGCGGACTCCTGCCACGGCTGCCCCACAGCTGCTCACTTGCCGGGTGGGCAGTTTCTCACAACGTCAGCTGGGAAAGGGAATAGTATAAATTCCAATGATCGAGGTCCTGCTAACATCACAGAATCACAGGACTATAAAAGGGCACCAGTCATCCTGCTTTGCCTGTACCAGTTCTATTACATAGTGCTAATTTCCCACAGTTCCCCCATATCACTGTGCACCATTACTATCAAAATAACCATCAATGCCCTAATATGATCAATAAGAATCCTACTGCTCCAGCCTTGGCGATTTTGGCCTTCCCATCTCTGGTAAATATCAGAGTCAATGATACAAAGTACTACCATTAAGAATTAGATTTCCATTTTTCATAAGATTTTAGACTACCTTAAAGATGTGGACCCTTACCCTCTTCATGTTTGTATTGATTGGTGATGTCTTTCCTGCTGTCAGATCCAATCTCCTTGGTAAGAACTAATTTTCCAATTTCATCGGTCTTCACATCGCCCTTTATTAGGGAGCCATCCTTCTGTTTGTTCCAGTAGACTATGTCACTGTTTACCTTCAAGCAGAAAATCAAAATTAACTCAAACTATGGTAAATATTTTGCAATCTATTATTAGATCCACCAACAGGAAATTATTTCATAGCCTGTAATCCCAGCAATTAGCTTATTGAATTATACTACATGTTCCTTTGGTCATTCATTACAAGCAGAACAAAAATTGTATTCAGCCTGCCCGAGCTTGACTACTTCTTGATATGATTCTGCACTTGGGCAGCAGGTGCTGAAGAATTCTGAGTGTTCTAACAGCCATAACAACAATAAATTTAAGATAATAATTTAGACTTGATGAAGGCATCAATTGATCACACACAGGGACCGATGTTTTGCAAACAGAAAGGAATATGCTTAGTCTTGCACAATTTTTGAATTCTCCAGGAACCTGAGGAGTCAGTTGTTCATTCTTGCTTTCACCATGGCAACACTTTGGCCAATCATAGTCAACTTGCTAACCAATCAACACACTTGTTGCCGGTTGTATAAATTATTGTGCTCATCTGAAATGTGGCATTCTTGCCTTTGCCCTGATGAGTGCAGGACCAGAAGCTTCATCAACCTTTAAATTACTTTTATATGCTTTCGATGTGGAGGAAGCAGGCTCCAATGGGCTAACTTTGCTCATTCCGGGCAGTCCCTTGGTTGTGTCACTGCCTTATATAAAGTTACAGACGCAAAACAGTCAAACAATTTCACTTCACAACTGCTGCTGCTCCCATTGCTTTACTGATCATGATCATGTTTCAGGTCCTGATCATGTTTCAAATACCATTTGAGGTATCCTCAAGGTACATCTTCACTCTCCTTAACTGCCCCTTTATTAACATTTATTTTGCCTGGTATCATGATCTCATTTGTTATTTAATCGCTCCTATCTTCCACCTTATCTTTTTGTTCTTACAGTCCAATTCCCACCTCTGAACTTGCTTAAAATCTGTTATATCTAGGATCTTTGCCAGTTCTGATGAAAGTTCACCAACCTGAACCATTAACTTGGACACTGTTGAGTATCTCCTGCATTTTCTGTTTCCGTTGCCAGTATCTGCAGTAATTTGTTTCAGGAAGGCCAAAAAGGTTGACAAGAAACACAAGTGAACGTCCAAGCATGAAGCATTAGCAGGGGGTGGGGCATTAGTGGGATATGGCAATAGTCACAGCTCTGAAAAGGAAGGTTTGTTTTTTAATTGAAGAAAGAAAGAGACAGAGAGTGAAAGGAATAGAAAACACATTCAAATTAGCAAGCAGAGCTGGTGATGTAGTACTGGACTAATAATCCATTGCACTAGGCTAATGTTTTAGGGAGGCAGAAGTGAGGACTGCAGATGCTGCAAACCAAAGTTTAGATCAGAGTGGTGCTAGAAAAGCACAGCAGGTCCACCAGCATCCGAGGAGCAGGAAAATCGACATTTCGGGCACAAGCCCTTCATCAGGAATGTTTCAGGGACATGAGTTCAAATCTCATTGTGGCTGATGGTAAAATCTGAATACAATAAAAATCTGGAATGAAAAGGCTAGACTAATGGCTACCATGTAACCATGGCTGATTTCTGTAAAAACCCATTTGGGAAGGAAATCTGCCAAACTTACCCATAGTCTGGCCTACATGTGACTCCAGGCACACAGAAATTTGGTTGACTCATAACTGCCCTTTGGGCAATAAATGCTGCCTTAGCTAGCATGGCTTACACTCTATGAACAAATGTTTCGAAAGAAAACATTGTCTTGAATAAGGAACAGAATTCACATCTCTGCATCATGTCATAAAGTAAATCTTCAGTAACAAAACTGTTCTGCTGGGACTTGTTTATTGCTATAAAAGTCTTGAGGACTGCTACATACTGTCAAGTTGCTACATACCTCCGCGTAAATGAAAGGAGCATCGTATGGCAAGTAAACCTGTCCATACTTTATGGCATTAACAGAAGCTGGTCCACACCTAAACATGCCTAAGGAAAGGAAAATAAATTATCAAAACATCACAACTTACTGGAGATAAGAAATAGAAAAAGTTGCAATGTGACATCAATTAAACTTGGAGTAAAGGAGGTTCAGTGGACTCTTGATCTATGTGCACCAGAGATTCACTCCAATGATCCCTGGGGAGGGATTGTTCTATTAGCAAAGACTAAACAGGCTGGGACTCTACTCACTGGAATTTAGAAGATTGAGAGGTGATCTCATTGAAACATTTCGGATTCTAAAGGGGCTTGACAGGTTAATTGCAGAGAGGATGTTTCTCCTCATGGGAGAATCTAGGACCAGAGGGCATTTGTCTTAAAGTAAAGAGGAGCCAACTTAAGACTGAGATGAGGAGGAATTTCTTCTCTCAAAGGATTGAGTGTGTTTGGAACTCCTTGCCATGCAGAGCTACGGGGGCAGAGTCCTTGTGTATATTTTACCATTGCGATAGATAGATTCTTGATCATGAGAGGAATCAGGGTTATCAGGAAAGTGGACGTGAGGAGTATCAGACTGAATGATGCAGCAGGCTCGAGGGGCCAAATCTCTCATTCCTATTTCTTATGGCTTCATGGGCAGGTTTGGGTGAGGTAAACAAAGAAAAGCTCTTTCCATTAGCCAATGGTATAAAGACCAGTGAGGAGCACAGATTTAAGGTTTTGGAGAGGGGATGTGGGAGGATGTGAGGAAGTGCTTCTTTTATGCAGTGAATGGAATGAAATAGATCTGGACTTGTTGCCTACAAGGGTGATGGAAGCAGAGACAATGACAATTTTAAAAGGCAATTGAAAGAAATAAACTCCAGGGTCAGACCATGGGAATGAAACTGATTAGATTGTCTAAAGAGAGCTGATTGAGACTTGATGGGCTGAATGGCTTCCACAATAACTCTGAAATATAATGCGGTCCAATATTAGAGATGGAAAACCAATCGCATTAAGCCAGAATTAAATGCACACTCTCATAATAAAATATGCTATTTTCGAATATCCTGCTCTAAACCTTGCTATTTACAATAAGCTTAGCATTCAGATCATCACATATTGATGATATTCAGTTAAGCAAACACAAGACAGATGATCAGAAGAAGATAGACCACAGTTGTTCTACCAATGATTGTACTGTCATATAAATGTCAGAAGCCACTAGTAGCTAGGGGATGGTCAATGTGGTGAAGGAGGTAATGAACCAGGAAGATCTTTGTTTCTGGAAAGAGTTGGAGTTGACGGAATGTATGGTACAGATTCCAGAGCATTTAGGCTGCTATGTTTATGATAGTCCGGTGTCACTCTCTTGTGTAATGCATGACTTATGATATTCTGGCAGTCATTCTCTTGTGTAATGCAGTCAGTGTAGTCTGTGTCTGTGTGTGTGTGTAAAGTATACAGTAACATTAATAAGTCTGTGACATGACAGCCTTGCAAACAGTACTGCAAATAAATATCACGACCCCTGGCTCACAAATCTATAGCAAATGTTTAAAGGACTAACATACAGAAAACAAATCGGAATGATAAAAGATGGCTTTATCTATGAGTGCAATCACCAACATTAAAAAGGAATTGTCACCGTTCTGTACACAAATAATTGATATATGAATTTCAAACACAACCCTCAGTTTAACACTATGTCAGGGCATTAACAACCTAGGGGAAGGGATGGGGTACAAAATAATTGTTGTGTTCCTGAACTAGTAGCTCAGGACTCAGTTAACAATCTGCAGACATGATTTTAAATCTCACTCTCGGCAGCTGAGGAACTTAAATTCAATCAATTAAATAAATCTGGAGTTTTGTAGCCAGCAACATAAGTGGTGACTATGAAACGGTGAGTTGTCATAAATACCCAAACGGTCCATACTTTTCCTTTTGGGGAATATATCAGGCAATTTTTCTCCAGTCTAGTCTAGATATGACTTCTGACCCACAGTGTGATCCTCTGAAACAGCTCATCAAGCCACTCAGTTGGATTCAAGACAGTTCATTACCACGTTCCCAGAGGGAACGAAAGGTAAGCAATAAATTCTGGCCTTTCCAATAACACCCGTGCTCTGTGAATTTCAGAAAAAAAAATAAATGAGGAGACTGGCGGAAAAGGAACAGAAAGCAACAAAAGGGTTGTCCAGTTATTCAATCCCAAAAACTGGGAGAGTTTTGGCAATTTTTGCTCATGCCATTTCCCCTTAAACATCTCCATAGAACATATTTAAAAATAAAGCAGTGATAAATTATTACAATGAATATAGGAAAGAAGGCATTTGGTTTAACAGTTGACTGATATTTCTCCAAAATGATTCTATGCATCATCTTTTATACCGGAAGCACAATTTCCCTTGCCCTTTTCCGAAATCAATGTCCTGGTTCTTTCCCAATCTTTTCTCTTTTTCCAGCCTTACCAAAATCAATTTACTCTTCCATCTTTGCTTTTGTTGCAAAATGCACACCTGAAACAGCCCAATCTTTCTTCCTTGCAGAGGTGTTGAATAATCTGCTCTATTTTTGACCGCGTTTTCTCTTTTCATTTCTGATTTTTGGCACTTTCATTTCTTTTCATTTTTGTTACCAGCTGTTCCCTTTTCTTGATGCCAATGAATTCCATGTAAGCAGCCATGTAACCAATACTTGTGTTTGATTGGGGGCAGCTTTGGTAGGTCAACTTCATGTCATGGGGACTCGGTGTGCTGCGAAGACCCTTTGAGGGGCACACTCAGCACCTTGTTGCTCCTTTTAGGCCCATCCAGGGTAGCAAGGCCTGAGGGGGTGATGCCAATCATACCCTGGTCCATAAGAGGCATAACAGGCAAGAGGAAGATTTTGCCGTTTCGCTGTCTGCGAAGGCAGAGGATGATGGTAGGGTAGCTCAGTGGTTAGCACTGCTGCCTCACAACATCAGGGACCTGGTTTCCATTCCAGCCTCCTGCCTGTATGGAGTTTGCACGTTCTCCCAATGTGTGTTTGCATTTCCTCCAGGTGCTCCGGTTTCCTCCCATGGTCCAAAGATATGCTTGTTAGGTCAACTGGCCAATTTAAATTGTCCATAGTGTGCATTAATCAGGAGTACATGTAGTGTAATGGGTTAGGGGGAATGAGTCTGGGTGGGCTACTCTTCGGAGGGTTGGTGTGGACTTGTTGGGCCAAATAGCCCGTTTCCACACTGTAGGGATTATTTGATTCTAGGTGGTCCTGTTTATCGTGTCTCAACACAACACCAAGTTCTGACCACTAGCCTGTGCAGATACCACCCATAAAGAGCGCACCCCTGGGTCCCCACATTAAACAATGCTGAGTGCAAAAATCAGCCAGGTCTGCTATTGATGGGCAATGGGAAATGGGTCAGAGCTGTGCACCTGGGAGTCTGTAATGATGATCTACACTCAAGCGTCAGACAAAAGCAGGAAAGTCTTTGACTATCTGTGTTGGGACAGAGGGCAGCAGCCTCTGAAACTCAGAAGTCATTTTCAAGATACCCTTCTGCTCACCCCCAAACAGGGAGGGGACTACCCAAAAGGTCACTGAATATGCCCTCCCGTTTTCTCCCTGAGGCATTACCACATTTGTGGTCGAAGAAACAAACCTTTAAATATTGCACCTGGAAATATTCAAATGTTCCTGGATAATCTCAACTCGGGCTGTCCAGGAAGAAAAACTGCAAGCCTATCATCTGAGCTATTACGACTCCAAACTGACATCACCGTCCTCAGTCAGTCCCTCAGTAAGGGTGTCAGCATGTCCATCAAACTGTATCACTTTTTCAGTCACATCCCACAATGTGGCAGAGTAGCAGCAGAGAAGGAAACTCTCTCGGACCCATTATTTGCTAGGACACCCTGCCCTAACTGCCCAAAATCTGTGCATTGAGATTTAACGCATCCAGTCACATGATGACCCACAGATGAAACCCATGAACCTGAGCCGGCATCAGTCTTGAGTTGAGGGACAGTCACCTACCATGTTTGAATTAAAACAATGTCAACATTCTGGGTTATTGAGAAAACTGTGGAGACAATATTTCCTCAGAGAAACAAGAGGGGAACCAGTGCAAGATGTTTTATGTGTAGCCTAATTCTATCCTAGTATATTCTGGATATTACTATATGGAGATTACTCCTTGGCATCCAGGAGATATCTGGTTTCCTTGGCCTGGCATTTGTTGTTCTGGAATGATGCATACTCCTGTCCACTATGGAGGTTATTCCATCAGCTTGACCATATTTCTGGCTCCAGTGTAATCAGCCCACGAATGGGAGCTGGGCTGTTCAGTCACTTCCCACCCCAGCCTGAATCTACAGGCTCCATAGTTCCCTCCATCAATGACTAACTGGCAGGCCCCTGCATCCTCACTGGTAGCACAATGGGCTGAATTGGCTTATTCAGTGCTTTATGATTCTGTAATCCTGTGTTCAACAGATAGACAGCAGGAAGTGTAGCAAAGGCTGTCTCCCCTCAACCCCCAAATGCCATTGATGGTCCAGTGATAGTAAACAGCCTGTGAGGTGATGTTACAACAGACCGAATCCCCAACCCAGATTCAGCAACAATGACAAGGCTGGGAGATTCAGATTGTCCAGATTTTACTAATGTGATGAGCACTCCATCCTTTTATATACACAAAAACCAAATTATTTTCATCACCATTACTGGGTTTTAGATAATCACTGTCAAGATGAGGACATGTTAGAAGCAATAACCATTACAGTGATGCCCAAATTGTCATGCAGTGCCACAGGTATATGTTTGTGTTTCATATTTCTCAAGGATATGGGTCTCTCACAGTTCACTGGGAATCAGGGTTAGGTATGTTTTTATTATAGATATCAACATCAGAAAGACATAGTTCAAGAGACAAAATCCTGTAGTGACCCACCTTCACTTGTTTCCTGAGGTGTTGCATCTATTACTTGCCATCCACCATATTCTGGCGGTAGATCAATTCTGGCCATCCAACATTCATTCCAGCAGTGGTAGTTCCTAGTTATGGTGACCAACAAGACAACAACATTGGTAAACTTCGCAAGTGTAAAATATAATGTAGGAACCAAATGTGGTTGTTTTCCTGCCATTTTCTGCCACCTTAATATTTGAAAGCAGAATTGGAAAGGAATGGTCAAATTGCATCTAACAGCATCTTGTTCAGAACTGTTCAAAGTCACAAACTGAAAATTACAAATGTTACAATTTTACTGAGAGAAATGATGGGACGTTTGCCAACAATGTCAACATGAAAACGAGTTGAGATCTGAAATATTTTCTTTCAACTCCAATATCCAGATTCAAAATGTGGCACACAGCTTGGAACAATATAAATACCGTCCAATTAAATCAATTCCGTCTTTGTTTTCGATGACACTACTGTTGCATAATGTACACTACATTAGCTGGAGTGTTTTTTGAATATCTAAGTGTCCCTGTGTAGCCACGCTTTCAATTATTCAGAAATAAATTTGAGTAATCAATGTAAAATTTTAAATGATAAATGGTACAATGTACAACTGGATAACAGAATACATTCAAATTTATCTCCCTCTTTCCAGATTATAAAGGCTTTGATGACAGCTACAGATTACTTTTCTTGCCAGAATACATCCCGAATCAAACTAGGAAAGGGGAAGGGTCATATCAAGTTCACGACCTGACCTGACACAACCTATTGGCCAATCAAACCCATGCCCACTTTCCAGCCAGTTAAACTTCGATCCTATAGGATCAACATCAACCATTCATGCCAAACAGGCTATGCTTATTAGATGGCTGATCACAAATTACTCATACATTGTACCACAAATGTCACTATCTGAAATGTGTATCTAACTTGCATCGCATCTCACTGGGTAGGTGGTGTGTTGCAGCCGTAGTGTGTGGGAGCTGTTGGACTCCTGTGTGATCTTCAGCAACTACATCTGCAGTGAGAATTTACAGCTGATGAAACTTCAACTTTGCCTTGATGAGCTGGATTCTGAATTTCTGATACTTTGATACAACAGAATGAGTGTTACTGGACACTTTGTTCTAGAAGGAAGGCACACCCACATGGCGAGACCAAATTACATTGGTGGTCAGGAATAGGAGGGTGTGACTGCAAGGAAAGCAGCAAAAGGGTTCTACAAAGTAGCAAGGAAGTAGCCTTCACCTTTGCCAAAGAGTTCAATGTTAATGCAGCTTGCGTGCATGAGAGTAGAACTCCAGGAAGAATGAACGAATGGACCACAACAACATGATGCAGGAGCCAATTAATTTGGGTACGGAAAAGAAAGGTAGCAGCAAGGTCCATTACATTTGGGAGATAAATACAGTTCCCTGCAGCTGAGATCATGAGTCTCAGGAGTAGTATTGCCTGCCCAGTGCCAGGATTCCTCAGAGGAATTGGAGGTACAGGAGGAAGGATGCAGTTGTCATGGTCCACGTGCGTACTAAAGACATAGCTAAGACTAGGACAGCAGTTCTGCCAATATAGTCTGAATACCTAGATGCTCAATTCAAAGACAAAACCTAGATTTCTAACTGAACCAGGAGCAAATTGGCACACAGTAAATAAGATTGGAGATGAAGGCATGGCTTAGTATTAATGTGAGAGAAATAGGTTTCAATTCATGAGGATTGGCACCAGTACAGGGGGAAGAGGAAACTGTTTTGGTCAGTCCTCATCTGAACTATGTTGGGATCCATGCTTGAATCATATAACTAGGGCTGTATGGAGGGCTTTAAACTAAATAGAGAGCCGGAGGGTTGTGTTCAAGGGAGATTTAGAAATTTAAGAGGAAAGTACAAGGCAATATTGCAGGGTAGCTAGATAGATAATGATAACCAATGAGACAGAAAGGATTAGAGCATAAAACATAACAGCGCATCAGCAAGATCAGAGTAGACCAAAAAGATAAAAAGGGAGAATTAAAAACATTTTATTTGGATGCTCACAGCATTTTTAACAAGATAGGTGAACTGAAATCTTCATGATTTCAGGAAATAAATTATTATGATATAATAATCTGTACGGTTACAAGGTGATCAGGACTGAGACCTAAACATTCAAGAGTTCTTGACATTTCCAAAAGATGAGGAGACAGAAAAGGAAATGGATTAGCTCTGTTAGTAAAGGATGGTGAAACAGTGATGAGACATTATCTTAATTCAAAAGATTACAATGTGGAATCAGTTTGAGTGGAGGAGGGAAGAAACAAAAATACTAATGTGAATAGTTTTTAGACTCCTTAACTTTAGCTATACTGTAAGATTATATATAAATCAAGCTAAAGTGGGTCCGTAGAAGAAAGATAGCACAACAATCATGTTCAGTTTCAGCCTTCATGTGGATTGCACATTTCAAAGTGGCAAAGGTCGCCTGGATGTTATGTTCATTGAGTATATTCAACACAGGAACAACTGTACGTTCTGGAACCAACCAAAGAACAGGTCATTTTAGACATGGCAATGTGTAATGAGATAAGATTAATTAATTACTACGTAGTAAAAGGTTATCTCGGTAAGCGCAATTATACAATTTTACATTAAGTTTAAGACTGAGAAAACTGAGTCTAAAATGAGTGCCTTATACTGAAAAAGAAGTAATATTAAGGTTATGTAGACAGAGCTGACTGGAGCCGACTGGGAAAATATAGTCAGAAGTAAGACAATAGTGGTGAGACATTTAAAAAGACCATCAACAAAGTTAGAGTCATCAGATCATCATAAATAGGAGCAAGAGTAGACCATTCAACAACATTGCCCCACTGTTTATGCCAGTCTTATGTCACCACAACTTGCAAGACATAATTACGTGTGTTTCCAGAACCAGGGAATGCACAGACAATGGTGGAATTGAGATTAAGCAAGCAAAAAGAGTAGGTCAAATGATCTTTGTCTGATAGGAAAAGAACAGAAGTGCTATATATAAGTGATGTTATTTCTGAATTTAACAGAATTAACGTGATAAAGTACATGGTTAATGGTTCTCACCAGATTGAATCCTTAGTCAAGTTTGTATCTTTCTTCCCATTTTCATCAAGAATGATGTCAGTGGTTAAATTAGCATCATTGTCATGTGCTGAGGAGAAGTTTGTTATCACTCTTCCTGGTATCCCCAAGCAGCGAAGAACTGGTCCGAATGGAAAGAACATAATATGTTAAATTTTTATCAGAAGCAAGTAGGGCTATCTGTGAATGAAAACTCTCTGACCTCTTAGCACTTTGATTATCTGATCAATACAACTCTAAATCAGGAACAGAATCAGGAATTTTGACGGTACTTGTGATACAATGGTAGTGTCCCTACCTCAGAGCCAGGAGGCCAAGGTTCAAATCCCATCTGCTGCAGATACATGGAATAACATCTCTGAACAGGGTGATCAAAAATATCTAAGGTCGTGGATTTAGAAAGATGGAGTGGTGTAGAGGGGTCAACATTTTGCTCAGAATCCAATGCCCCAGATTAATGTTCTGGGGAAAGGGGTTCAAATTCACCATGGCAGCTGTTGAAATCCAAATCTAATATAAATCTGGAATTTAAAGGGCTCTTGTGGTATAATGGTAGTGTCCCTACTTCTAGAGAAGAGTTCAAGTTCCATGTACTCCAAAGATGTGTCATAACATCTCTGAACAGGTTGATTAGAAATATCTATATCAAGAATTTAAAGAAATGCTATTTGCTCATCCCTATCAAAAGTGAATTTAGTCCAACTTACAATCTTTGTAACAATTCTGAGAATACATACCAAGTGCCTAGAAACAATTTCTATTATGAATTTAATACCTTTTCTTTACGCTGGGTGCCTTGCAATCCAGTTGAAGGGTACCTTTCCCCCCTTCACCCCAATCAATATGAACATGTAAAGGACCTTATCTAATCACGTCGCCCAGTGGCAGGTGGAAGGGCATGCCATGGGGAACACAACAAGGAGACCCTGAGGAGATCATTCTTCATTTCTGACAAGGTTGGAGAGTCCTCCATTCAAAGGCAACTTAGTTCCTGACTATGGAAACCAGCAACAGCAAGGGAAATGACTACTGACAACCACCATTTTCCATCCCTGTAGACAACACTCCTCCCCAGTAACTCCCAACCCCACCCTCACCTTCACCGCCATGATCCACCAGCCCCCATCCCTCAACTGGGACCCAGTGATGATACCCAGCCTCGGTGGGGGGGGGTGGGAAACAATATACAGACAGGAGCCACCATCCCCCATTGGCACTGCAAGATCTCTGGGTCACTGGTCCTGGACTAGCCCAAGTTTTTCCAAGTACATGATTGATATTTAATTTGGCAGGGCCTGCTCTGAAAGAGACAAGGCAGAGCACCTTTCCAGCCAGCAGATACAAACCTGTGGGCACCTCCATCAAATCCATTCTCTAGTATTGTCGCTGTGCCCAATGTTGACCCTAACTTGTCTTTCCTGTACACTGATCAGACCCTGTAAGAGTAATGTGCTAGTGTATATCTTAAAGGGAACTTTACGTGCAGCCTATTTGCCCTCTGCACACTTTATGCATAGCTTTACAGCAACTGGGAATTTAAACAGATTAGAGGGAACATTATCTGTGATCCAGGTCAGAGACCATGCAGTCTCACAGACCTATAGAACAGAATGTTTTTCTCATTACTCAGAACTGCCAAAGTAAAAACTATTTCCTGCCATACTCCCTCCTGAATGTTTCCCAACCTGATTTAGGATTAAATCACCAATCCTTCAGCATCAGTAAGCCAAATCCTGCAACTCTCTGCCTAACAGCACTCATGATTAGGTCTTACACCATTTGATCATTCTCCCCACATCTCTTAGCCATGTGTCCTCCTAGCTATGGGAGGTGCTTTTTACAGTGTCACACATTAACCCTTACAAAGCCAAATAGTACAACTGCATTTTAGTGGATGCATTTTTGTTATTGTGACTGTATTTGTGTTTGTGAGTGGAAAGACAGAGACACTTCATGTGACTGCACAAGCTTGATACATTTGTGCAGATCGGAATAACCTCCCCCATGTTGGCTTTGGTGGAAGTTTTAGGGGGCAGGGGGAGGGGGAGTGGTGGGAGCCCCACCCCCTGCCTCAGTGTAGACCACTTTGAAAAGGCTTGCAGATAGTCTTCCTGTTCAATGATTGATGCTCTCTTCAGGTCTTGTCTAGCCATTTCTCTAATATTCACCCAGTGACAGGCAGGGTAGTCACAATGTGGAAGGCCTGAAAAGCAAACCCTATTTAGGCAATCATTCAGATTTCATTTTGGCTGTCTCTCCATCAAAGCCAGTCAGTGCCCGATTGTAGGGAGCCAACATTGGGAAGGGGTTACGTGGCAAGAGTGAAACCCTTATTGCCAAATCAATGCTCTCCTCCTGTGCAATCCCTAGCTCACAATACTGATCCCATCATCACTCACGTGGAGTCTGAATCCCTCAGTGATCTCCCAGGAGGCAGCATTGCTTCCTTGATAGTGTTAGTTGCAATGAGAACTGTTGCCCCCTGACTGATAGTCATTCACAGGGATGTGGTTTCTGCTGCCAGGGACCTTGATCCCAGCAGGGGGGCTTGCCACTTTAATTCAGCAGGCCTTATTGGAAGGGGGCAATGCAAGATGCTGGTCAACTCTCCAGCCAATGGGAATAGACCTTGGCTGACTCCATTAAATGCCTCCCTCTGTGTGTGTCCGTGTGTGTGTGTGCGTGTGTGTGTGCATACGTATGTGTATCTGTATGTGTATGCATATGTGTAACAGCGTGGGCACAGAGAGACAGACAGACGGTGTGTGTATATATGCCAAAGCATACAAATACCCAGCTATGATTATATAAAATGCAGTCCTCAAACTATGTTCATATCCAACTTGGTAGGAGACAGAAGCTCTCACCTGTGTTCAGTACAGCAGCAAAGACCCAGCATTGTCCATAACAAACCGGCAGCCCCGTCTCGGCATACTGCTGTAAAATTTCTCTGCTGCTATTCCAGGCTGTGGGGGATATTCCATTTGTGTACTCCCCATCCCAGCATCCAACAAGGACACCACCATCATCTTTTGAATTTATCTGGATTGGGGAGGGACATTGGTTGGTCAAAGAGAGTAGTTTATTTTTCACAGGATATATTTAAATTAAATTACTGTAAAGACATTGCTCAGAAACAGTTTCAAAGTTATGTTCTCCAATTACTTATCACTTTGAAGTTTGCTTTTCAAATTGATGAAATCATATTATCAATGAAGTATTGTAACATTACCATGCTGTGGATTTGAAGATGGTAAACAAAGACACTGTCCAACACAAAAATCTGTATGATGCATGGTTATTTTAATTTTGGATGATTTGACATATGTTCATAACAATCATTTCAGATCCTCCCTGGTTTGAATTCACTTGAACGGATTTCCACAGATTTTGATGTTCAGTTATAATCTCATTGTTGAAGCTCTGTGGATAATTGTGGATACAATGGTGCTGTGCAGCACTGTTCAAACACCCACCATCATCAATCACAGTGGTTTCACAAGCTGAGATCTTAACAGTTGCACTTACTAAATTCTATCAGCCAAAAACATTTCTTCCTAAAACTGGAATAGAACAAAACTGAACTCCCAAACATATTCTTGACAACTCCAATCAGGGAAATGCATGTTGTGTTCTTTATTTTGAACTCCCTCATTCTGCTGTTCTCATGTAAACTTAAAAACGGATGGTATTGTAGGTATTGTAGAAATAGTTTTATAGTGTACCCATGTTCGTTTAAGTAAGGAAATCTCGGGAGCAAATTTCCGGTGATCTACCAGACCACATCCTGGGCTCATCATATTCACAACTAAAAGGTGGGTGCTGCTTCAAGTGGGGTAGAGAATTTGTTGCCTTGCCTTAACATGGCATGAATGAGTCCAATATCTTCCATGCTTGAGAAAAGGATTTATATCTGGTACCACAGCCATAACCCTATCACCTGGTCCCCTTTTAAATTTGGAATCCCTCCCCTTTCACTATCCAAGACCCTTTAGCAGTACATTTATTGAATGTCTGATTGACCATTTTTCCTGTGGGTCTCTAAACAGTAAGTGATGGCAAGTTATTCTACCACAGGAGCATCACAGTCAAATCCATTTCTGTGGTAACTCTCATGGACAAAGAGGGAGTAGTAGTGAATTTAAATTATGATTGCTTTTCCTCTCTTAAGCCTGAGACAGCAAGGTATTTTGTGATTTAGTCCTTTCTTTTTCTAGTGTCATCTCTTACTATGGAAGGCTGAAGGTTTGTCAGGTTCTAAATCTTTGAAATAAATCTAAACACTTTAAGATGAAATCAAAGATAGGGCTCATTAACAAAACGGACAAATGGCAGGAGAAATCCTTTGCTTGTCAATCTGTATAAACAAGAACTCAGGAAGTTATGGAAAACAGGATTAGAAAGGACATGGATTAAAATGACAAATTTTGGTTAATCCAGCAGTACTTAAAAAAAAATCAATGCATAAATTACATCTCTGAGATTGTCTTCTCTTCAGTGAGCTAATGAGGTAGGTGAAGTAAAGCCCACACCAATGGACAGTTTTGTGATCCATATTGGTCCAACACTACTACTTTCTCTCAAACATATCACATGGCCATGTCACACCTCAGCTTACTTGGAGGGGTTGCTGTAGCTTAGTTGGCTGGATAGCTGTTCTCGGATACAGAATGATGACCAACTTTGTGAGTTCAACGCCCACAATGGCTGAGGTTATCCAGAAGGATTTGCCTTTTCAACCTCTTCTGGTGTCTAAGGTATGGTGGCTCTCAGATTAAACCACCTCAAGTTGTCATTCTAATGAGAAAGCAGCTCCATGATCTGGTATGACTGCAGTGACTTTACAGTCACTTGTGAAATGCTAATTTCTGAAAGAAATCAATCTTATTTGAATGAATTGATGGTAACTGCTTCCATTGCTACCCGAGGGAGTCTGATCCATTGATTGACCCTTCTCCCACTGAAAACTTGTTTCTGCAGATTACTTTGGAATTACTCTTCAGGTTATGTCTCTGGTTCTAACATTCTGGACAAACTGAGATAGTTTGTCATGATCTGCATTATAAAGTCCTTTTATATCCCAGAAACTGAAATTGTATCACCTCCTGACCTTGTCTTTTAAGTGAAAATGTGCCCAATTTATGTAGCCACACCACACAGTCAAGTCCCTCCATCTCCAAAGTCATTCTAGCTGCTGTCTGTGGTGTCCTGTTAAGAGCTGCAATACTCTTACTGTCATATACACATACACTGGGGGGGGGATTCATTTCATTCAACAATCTTTTCTGTCAAAAAAAAACCTGACCTCAACTTAAAATAATAACAGATTCGAAGCAGGATCTCACACCCAAAGTGCATTGTCTAACCTGCGATGTCACCTCTTGTACATTGATAAAACCTTTAATTATCTAGGGAAAAAGACTTGAAGGGAATCTGGATTTTGCATTTTAATCAGCAGACTCTTCCTAAGTGATTAAAGGATTCAACAAGGGCAACTAGTTTTAAAATTGTTAACTTTTTGCCGATAAATACCGTGTCTTACACCTCTCTATCATACCATACTTTAGGAGGAAACTGAGCTCCAAAAGCCTGCGGTTTCAAATAAGCCTGTTGGACTATAATCTGGTGTTGTGTGCTCTTTCACCTTGGCCACCCCAGTCCAACTCCAGCATCCCCACATCACTGTATTCTAAGTATGATTGTACCAATGATTTGCAAGGATTATCACAGTTAGCTGCTGCCAAACACAATTGTGATGACTTCACTTTATTGTCAAATAGCATCCTCCAGTTGTCTTTTGATTCAACAAGTATGGATCCATGTAGCTTATAGTGCACAGGCTCCGTCAGACATTGCAGTGTTTCTTACACAGAAAGTACATGTACATGCACTTTCAACTCAACAAAATGGTTCATTTCTCATGGACATGTTCTGACCAGAGTTAACCTGTTCAATTTAAAATTTAAACAAAGCCCAGGAGTTAAATGTTGAGAGTGCAGTGCTGGAAAAGCACAGCAGGTCAGGCAGCATCCGAAGAGCAGGAGAATCGATGTTTCGGGCATAAGCTCTTCACCACTCCTGATGAAGCTCCTCGGGTGCTGCCTAACCTGCTGTGCCTTTCCAGCACTACACTCTCGACTCTGATCTCCAGGATTTGCAGTCCTCACTTTCTTCCGACAGTTAAATGTCAATTATCATAATGTGGTGCATTCTGCATGGCAAAGCCTCTAACAATCAGAGTCCATTTGTCAACTCATTAGCACTCTCCCCCCCAACACAGTGTAAATGTTGGCTTTCCCCTTGAATTGGTACTCTTATGAGTGGTTCTGATGAGTGCAAGACCAAAGGCTTTCAGGAAATGTGTCTTTTTTTCAACAAAACTCAAATAGTAACTTATCAAACTTCAAACTGATGCGGTTCAAGAAAAGGACTGGCATAACAAATGATTCAAAATGGAATTATTCTTCAATCAATGATCTACGTGACAAACTAAATTACTTTCCTCATCAATTCAGGGATTGCCTTAAAATTCTCAGAATGTGATTAAGTATAACTAAGGAGTTAGTACAGCTGATAAAGTCTAAGCCAACAGCTTGGAAGTTGCAAAACAGTAACAGTTCTACCTGTACTGTCAATGTTATTAATCATTGGTCCCCAGGTTCACTGTCTGGCATGAGGTACAAGAGAGTTTCTGTCAGTAATGAAAGTTTCTCCATGAGATGGGAAAAGAAACTTTATGATCATGTGCAGGTTAAATGAGTACTTCTCAATCCATTGAATATTAGTTTATTTATAAAACACTCTAGGTGAAGGAATGGAGTGTAGGATGTCACTAGAGTTGAAGCATAGGAGATGGAGTGAATCAACAAAAAAAAAGCAGCTGGATTTCATTCAGTTCCCCCATAATTCCACAAAAAAAATGTCAGATACTGATTCAGGTAGTGACTTTTCATTTCATCTCTTTTATATTTTCTATTCCACTGATCCTACCCAGTATTTACATCTTCTATCTTACCTCCAGAAGATCAATTAGTTTCCCCTTTTAAAGTGCAGTGCTAGTTTCTGACAATGGGTTTGGATTCACTGATAAACGTTGCTAGCAATGAAATCATTTCACAGCCCGCAACCCATTTTGGAAAGGTACCAAGGAAACCAAGCTGTACTTTTGAGACAGATGTTTTTGAATAGTAAATGATGCAACCACTCACATGAGTGTAACTCTCTGTCTCCTCCATTGTTGCAAATGAGCCTTGTTCATCTTCTTTATTAACCCTGGATTGTCACAAAACTGGTGGGAGTGTGGTATTACAGACTCAGCATTCTATGGATAAAGAACTGGTTGAACAACAGGAGACAGAGAGTAGTAGTTGAAAGGAGTTTCTCGAAATGGAGAAAGGTGACCAGTGGTGTTGCACAGGGACCAGTGCTGGGGCCACTATTGTTTGTGATATACATAAATAATCTGGAAGAGGGCACTGTTGGTATGATCAGCAAGTTTGCAGATTACACGAAGATTGGTGGAGTAGCAGAAAGAATAGGGGACTGTCAAAGAATACAGGAGAATATAGATAGACTGGAGAGTTGGGTGGAGAAGTGGCAGGATGGAGTCCAATCCAGGCAAATGTGAGGAGATGCATTTTGGGAAGTCTAATTCTAGAGTGAATTATACAATAAACAGAAGAGCCTTGGGAAGAGTTGATGAGCAGAGAGATCTGGGAGTTCAGGTCTATTGTGCCCTGAAGGTTGCTGCACAGGTGGATAGAGTGGTCAAGAAGGCATATGGTACGATTGCTGAAAATGTGTTGCTGGAAAAGCACAGCAGGTCAGGCAGCATCCAGGGAACAGGAGAATCGACGTTTCGGGCATAAGCCCTTCTTCAGGAAGGCTTATGCCCGAAACGTCGATTCTCCTGTTCCCTGGATGCTGCCTGACCTGCTGTGCTTTTCCAGCAACACATTTTCAGCTCTGATCTCCAACATCTACAGACCTCACTTTCTCCTCATATGGTACGCTTGCCTTCATCAGACGAGGTATTGAGTACAAGAGCTGGCAGGTCATGTTAAAATTGTACAAGACATTGGTTTGGCCACATTTAGAATACTTTGTACAGTTCTGGTCGCTACATTACCAAAAGGATGTGGATGCTTTGGAGAGGGTGCAGAGAAGGTTTACGAGGACGTTGCCTGATATGGAAGGTGCTAGCTATGAAGAGAGGTTGAGTAGGTTAGGATTGTTTTCATTAGAAAAAAAGGAGATTGAGGGGGGACCTGATTGAGGTTTACAAAATCATGAAGGGTATAGACAGGGTAGATAGAGATAAGCTTTTTTCCCAGGATGAAGGATTTAATAATGAGAGATCACGCTTTCAAGGTGAGAGGTGAAAAGTTTAAAGGGGATACATGCAGCAAGTACTTTACACAGAGTGTGGTAGGTGCCTGGAATGTATTGCCAGCAGAGATAGTAGGGGCAGGCACGGTAGATCAATTTAAGATGTGTCTGAACAGCTGCATGAGTAGGTGGGGAGCAGAGGGATACAGATGCTTAGGAATTGGGCGAGAGGTTTAGATAGTGGATTTGGATCGGCTCAGGCTTGGAGGGCCAAAGGGCCTGTTCCTGGGCTGTAAACTTTCTTTGTTCTATCACCATTGGCTTATGCACATTTCCTTCACGCACTGCAAACTCAGTGTTGGATTTTCCAACAGGCTTAAGGACCTTGATACATAAAATGGGCGGCATCCAGATTGTCTTGATTTCCAGTGCATTCATCCAATCATAGTTGCCTTACACATGTGGCTTCCAGTGCATTCAAGTACGCCACACTGCAAGCTTGATAAATAATCCAATTGATTTGATTTACTGTTGTCACATATACCTAAGTACAATGAAAAGTTTTGTATGCAGATCATAACACAAGATACACAGACCATCAGTGTAAAGCTTCACACACTCAAGATTATCCAACAAATTTTATCCATTTTGGAAAAAAACAGTTAATGCTGGACACTGCATTGTGCTTTCTGAGAGTATGGGCAGGTTGGATATGGTCAACACCTTGATATGCTGTTTAAAATGAGCCATTAATCTTTGGGATATATGGCCGACATACCTGGTATCATAACAGCACTACAATTCAGATACCAAAAACTAATGTGTGTGATAGGGAATGTCTTTTGGGCATTCTGTTAGTGGTGAATGTCACTCATGCTGCTACTGCCTGAAAGCTTAATGCTGAAATAGGGTTCATTAAAGATATCCTGAAGGAAAAGACTACACGGAACAGACCATTTCTCACAGTAAATCATGAAAACTCCTTATGCAGTCACTCTTGGACTTGAGAAGTGCTCAGTCTCTCTCAGATTACCGTGGGAGGGTGGGGTATGTCGAGTGTTTGAGCAACAAGTGAAAGTAGCTGTTTCACATGTATCAAACAGCAGATTCCTTCGATTGATTGTAACAAGCAAATATGGACCATACCCAACAAACCCACACTTGCAAAATCCGCAGCACCATGTCTAACATTAGCTGTCATTCAGCAATTGGACAACTTTTGCTAGGTAAGCCTGAGTGTGTGAATTACACTAATAACATATTTTGAATTGTCGATCAGGCTTGCAATGTGCTACACATGTATAAGGGAAGCTACGTGTATTAATATTTTTGTTTTGCAGACAGAAAAAGCATGGTGCCTGTTTCCACTCAACCAAACAGCTGACAGCCAGTCGCTGGCTCACTTCTCATTGCAATACCTTGACCACAGAGTTACTCAGCCTCATTTGAAATCTCAACAAACCCTGGCAGTTAACTGTCAATCATTAGCTGTTACACTCCTCCTGGCAACATCTCCACCAATCACAGCCCACTTGCCCATCAATCAGCACCCTCCTTTATTGGTATTCTTGCAAATTGTTTGATGAGTTCAAGGTGAAAAGCATTGGCAGAATGTGTGTTTCTTCAGCAAATCTCAAGTCTCTCCTGCCAAATATTTCTTTAATAGTATTAGGAAATGGATAACTTTGCCATGGGATGTTTTGCAGCCACCTGAGGGGACTACACCAGTTTCTTTTTGGGGTTTCAGTTGATAGTCAATGTTCGATTTATGTATAGCACAGAACAGACCAGTTAACCTAACCAGTCCCCATCAGTATTTAAACACCATACAAAGCTTCTTCAGCTAATCATTATCACAATCCTCCCAACAATACTGCATACCTTTAGTTCTTATTTTATATTATAATATGAATGGTTATATATTACAGCTAGAAACAGAGAGTTACGCATAAAGGCTTCAGTTGGGAACATTTACAACTGCATCTGATTGGCACAGAATGGACAATCGAATCAGATGAAAGTAGTCTGGTGCAGCCCCTTCAATACCAGAATCTGACAAAAATTAAATGAGACAGAACTTTGCTTACTTGAACATACGATCTAGAAGGAATAGGCCATTCAGCCCCTCAATCACGCTGATCTCATCTCCGCCTCAAGTCCACTTTCCTGCCCGCTCTCCATAACCCTTCAACCCAATACCAATTAAAAATCCATCTTACTCCTTCTTAAATTTATTCAATGTCCCAGCATCCACTGCACTCCGGAGGAATGAATTCTACAGATTCACAACCCTTTGAAGGAAGTAATTCCTCCTCATCTCTGGTTTAAATCTGCTACTGCTTATCCTCAAACTGTGACCTCCCCTTCTAGATTGCCCCACGTGAGGAAATATCCTTTCTATGTCGAAGCTTGAAGCATGAATTGTGATTAAGCAAACAACACAGAACCCATCAGTACTGCACCAAAGACCTGTTTCTGTTAACTCCTGAAATGACTCTGGAGTATTATTCCTATTGTCCTGCTGTCAGATCAACTCACCATTGCAGATACAACTCGGGAGATTTTGACTGGACATCCTCTTGTCTGCAAGGGCATCTGTGCTCTGTCCAGTATGTAAATACACGTGTCCAATACCTTTCTTTCAAACTGGATGGAATTAAGGGGACAAACTGAAGATTATAAAGTGAAGATGCAATTACTTATGTCAGCATAATAATTATATTGTGTTTCATTAATACCTTCTGAACATAAATAAAAATCATAATGTTCAGTACGATAAGTGAGATTTTTCAAATACTGAACAATAAGTAACCACATTTAATTATAAAGTTTAAAATCAAACAGTTACTTGGTAACTGTTCATGAAAGACAATGGACATCCTCCTCTACCAGAGAAACACGATTGGTTTAATTGCTTGAAGGCACCATTTCACATTAAGGACAGAGCAAGGTGAGGCTGTTTGACCTCCATGAACTATTGCAGGGTACAGGGACCGAACCTGTGCCTTTGGAATGTTTTACACCAATCACTTGGCATCAAAGCTTAACCACATTTACACCTGGTACTAAACAGCCCTATGTAAAACAGTGCCCAGCATCATAAATGCTAAGTGAAAGGCTGAAATTAATTTGAAAGATCAAAGCAGGTCTTGAATCGCACAAAGCTTGATTATCTGCCAATTATGCATTTTTGCTGTTTCTCTGCTATGACTAACTGCTTTTTTATTTAATCAAGTTGGAACATTGCCCACCTTGGTACCTGCTTCAGCTTATCTGCCTCTCAAACCCTTTATTCATGCCTTCATCACTTCGAAAACAGAACTATTTCAATGCTCCACTCATCATCTTGCAACCTCTGTAAAAGTAACCTCCTTCAAATCTCTGCGGGTCATAGCTTACTCTTGGCTCACATCCTGTTTGCTGATTGCTAACATACATTTGTCCTAGATCTAGCAATGCCTTCATTTTAAAACTTGCAAACCTATTTTTCATTTTCTTCCATGACTACACCCCTCCCAATTTCTGTCCCATCCTCTAGCCCCACATACCCCCTTGGATCTCAGAGGTTTCTTTCGTTCTGATGCTTGAACATTCCCAATTTTAACTGCTCCAAAGTTGCTCACTATGGCTCTGATTTCCAAGGCCACAAGTTATAAAGACATAGAGACCTATAGCACAGAGACAGGCCCTTTGGCCCAAACTGGTCCATGCCGAGCAAAACGTATATCCACGCCGACCCCACTTGGCCCATCTCCTTCTAATCCTTTCCTATCCATGTATTTATCCAAATGCCTTTTAAATGTTGTTAATGTACCCACCTCAACCACTTCTGCTGGCAGCTCATTCCATATGCGTACCACCCTCTGTGTAAAAAGTTGCCCCTCAGGTTCCCTTTTATTTTTTCCCCTCTAACCCTAAACTGATGCCCTCTAGTCCTTGATTCCCCAACCTGGGGGAAAAAGACTGAGTACATTCACCCTATCCATGCCTTTCATGATCTTATACCCCTCAATAAGGTCCCTTCTCAGTCTCCTATGGTCTAAAGAAAGAAATCCTAACTTGTCCAACCTTCCCTGTAACTCAGACCCTCGAGTCCTGGTGACATCCTCATAAATTTCTTCCGCACTCTCTCCAGTTTAATAATATCCTTCCTATAGAAAGATGACCAAAAACTGAACACAATGCTCCAAGTGCAGTCTCACCAACATCCTGTACAATATAACTTCCCAACTTCTATCCTCAATACCCTGACTGATGAAGGCCAGTGTGCCAAAAGTCTTTATTGCCCTGTCTATCTGTGACTCCACTTTCAGAGAACTGTGAACCTGAACTCCAGGATCCCTCTGGTCCACAACACTCCTTAAGGGCCTACCATTCACCATGAAACTCCTATCTTGATGTGACTTTCCAAAATGCAAGGCCTCACACGTGCCTATATTAAACTCCATTTGCCATTTCTTGGCCCACTCCCCCAGCTGATCAAGGTCCTGCTGCAATTTCTGATAGCTTTCCTCACAATCCATGATACTGCCTATTTTAGTATCATCAGCAAACTTACTAATCATGCCTTATACATTCTCATCCATATCATTGATGTAGATAACAATTAGTAATGGGCCCAGCACCGAACCCTGAGGCACTCCACTAGTAACAGGCTTCCAATCGGACAAGCAGCCTTCCACTGTTACCCACTGCTTCCTACCATCAAGCCAATTGTGTATCTAATTTGCTAGTTTGCCCTGGATTCCATGCGATCTAACCTTCTAGAGCAGCCAACCATGTAGAACCTTATCAAAGACCTTACTGAAAGCCATGAGACGCGTCTACTGCCCTGCCCTCATCAACCTTCCTAGTCACTTCATCAAAGAACTCTAACAAATTTGTGAGGCATGATCTCCCACTCACAAAGCCATGATGACTACTCCTAATCAAACCCTGTTTTTCCAAATGCATGTGTATATTATCGCTCAGAATCTTCTCTAGTACCTTACCTGCCACAGATATTCTCGAATTCCCTGAACTCCTCTGCCTCACCATTCCTGCCTTACAAAGAAATGTAATCATAGATACTGCAGGAAGATAGATCTGACAAAGGTATCCCACACCATTGCATGATTCTTGACTGCTCTCTAAAGTAGCTAGCAACTTCTCAGGGTAAGCAGAGATGGGTAATAATTTAACCTTGGCTTTACATGCAAGACTTAAAACCCAATTCAGAATAACCTCAGTTATCCGAACATCAATTATCCGAATTTTGGATTATCAGAACAAGATCTCAAGCTCCCCTAAAAACATTACCCGAACAATCAATTATCCGAACAAAATACTCCCCACCGATCTCATTTGGATAATCAAGGTTGTTCTGTAATATATTTAACAGATCAATGATCTATTCTTTGCCTAGAATATGAATGAACTTTTGGCAATGCTTGAGAGCGGAGATGTCTATTAGGAATGGCTCAGTACAGTCAAGACACTTTATCTACAAGATAAATAAAAGCAATACCTGGTCAAAAAACCAAGTTCTGGAGACCACTTCTGTGAACTTCCCATAGTAAATGCAGCCAATGTCATTTAAGACATATTCTTCTTTTTCTGCGTCATTACCCAAATAAACAGCATCCTCTGGATTGTTGTAACAGTGCCATTCAGAAGTTTAAAACAAAACAGGCAGAATTTACAAGGTAGGTTAGGCTTTGTGTGTTAAATACTGAGAAATACAATTTAATACTGAAAAATTTTGAAAACTTTAATGAACTAACCATCATCTGTGTAACAGAGAAAATTGCAAAGTGAAGCTAGGAGTGATTATCAGACAGTAATTCATTCTAGACTGTTGCTCCAATGTGTGATTATCAGCCAAAGTTTCATGATGTACAGATGTAACTGAACCAGAGTTTAAATTGTACCATGGTGGCTCAGTGGTTAGCACTGCTGCCTCATAGCATCAGGGTCCCAGATTCGATTCCAGCCTTGGGTGACGGTCTGTGTGGAGTTTGCACATTCTCCCTGAGTCTGCGTGGGTTTCCTCTGAGTGCTCCGGTTTCCTCCCACATTCCAAAGATGTGGGGATTAGGTGAATTGGCCATGCTAAATTGCCCAAAGTGTTAGGTGCATTAGTCAGAAGGAAATGGGTCTGGGTGGGTTACTCTTTGGAGGGTTGGTGTGGACTGGTTGTGCCAAAGAGCCTGTTTCCACACTGTAGGGAATCTAATAAAAAATATAATCTAATCCTCACTCATTGTAATTGGTTCTAGTGTGCTATATCTGGATTACCTTTTGCCCTTTCCCTCCCACAGTAGATCCCAACAATCTGCAGTGCATGTCAAAGATCTGGGTGCAAGGAACATGTGAGTTTCCAACTACTTAAATTTAATGATCCGAAAAAATCATGCATGGGCATTTTCCCAAGTTTCTGCTGTGTACTTTCAGCAGCCAAGGCTCATTGGCAGGAGAGGATGTTCATACAAATAATATTATAAAAGCAACATATTGCAGATGCTGGAAAACTGAAATAAGAACAAAGAGAAAAGGCTGAAGTTTAGATGAACAGTCATCTCTGTTCCTCTCCATAGATGCTGCATGACCTGCTGACTTTCTCAAGCATTCTTGTTTCAAGGAACTTAGATAGTTTTGGTTATAATTAAAAATGACTAATGCCAGTTATTAGAAGTATCATGGGAAAAAACAGACAGAAGGCTGTGAAAATACCATATTGTCACCTCTTCTGGATGATACTGCAGATTGGAAGGTGTATAGTGAGAACTGACTCCTTGTAGCTTCAAAACAAAGTGAGCCTTAAAAGGGATTCATTTTATGAAACAGTCCATTTAAAACAGTTTATTGCATTCACAAAGAAATAGTTTATAGTAATAATAGTGTGGTGCATTGAGCAATACCTTCACACCAAGGGTTGAAGAGAATGTAAATATCTGTATCTTTATCTCTCACAGTTCTGCGGATCCCATACGGAGTCATCACAGCTACATACATTCTGAAACGTCCCACTATGCACTCTGGAGATGACATGACCGAGAGAGTAAGCGCGTTGTTCCAGATTGACACCACTTTGGCTCCCCATTGCCCTTTCTCCAGTTGTTCTTTGATAAGAATCGGAATGTAAGTTCCTTTGGTGCGATCCGGATACCTACCTGCAACAAAATGCCACAAGCAGTAAGTTTCAATTCAGAACAATTGGTTCACTTCATTGTGATCATATTTAGCTCAGTTGACTGGACAGCTGGTTTGTGATGCTAGCAGCATGGGTTCAATCCGTACACTGACTGAAGTTACCAAGGACTCCCATTCTCAACCTCCCCCCTCACCTGAGGTCTGATAACCCTCAGGTTAAACTACCATCAGTTCTTTAAGATCAGATTCCCTACAGTATGGAAACAGCCCCTTCAGCCCAACAAGTCCACACTGACCGTCAGAAGAGTAATCCATCCAGACCCAGTCCCCTACCCTATATTTACCCCGACTATGGGACAATTTAGCAAGGCCAATTCACCTGAACTGCACATCTTTGGATTGTGAGAGGAAACCGGAGCATCTGGAGGAAATCCACGCAGACACGGGGAGAATGTACAAACTCCGCACAGACTGTCACCTGAGGCTGGAATCGAACCTGGGTCCCTGACGCTGTAAGGCAACAGTTCTAACCACTGAACCACCCCAAGAGCGTCTCTCTTCTCTCCTTTTCTCACTCTCTCACACTCACTCAACACATATTTCACGTTCAAGAACAGCTTCTTCCCTGCATTTATTAAGCTTCTGAATAGACCTCTCAAATTTCAAATCTAATGTTGATCTTACTTTTGTGCACCTTCTCTGTAGCTGTTATTTTATTCCTCACTTTGTTCAATCACCCTATGATCTTTGTGTCTTTATAGGTTATGATCTGCTGTACTGCATGCAAAACAAAACTTTTCATTGTACCTAGGTACATGTGACAACAATAATTCAAATGTCTCTCTCGCTCTTTCTCTCTCTCTCTCTCTCTCTCACACACATGAGAGCGCAGGTCTATGATCTGGTAAGACCATGGTGACCAATTTATTTTCACACAAGTATATTAGTAGATACAATAAAAACTGAGGGGTTTATTTATAGAACAAAAGCTATCTGTAAAGTATGGAAAATATTCAGAGAAAAAGAACAATGATTGATGCAAAATGTCTATGTTTAAGGTAGGAACATTTCAAAATGTTTGAGCACATTCTCTTGCAAACCTCTTTGTGGTCATGTTGAGCAAAACACATTTATAATAATAAACAATGTAAGATTAAATAAATCACATGTACCCACATCATTAGTCATAATACCTTACACTGCAAACTCCATCCCACAATCCAAGCTACATTTTTCCCACACTTCAAATATTTATCCCAGACTCCTTGTTCCATGTGATTCTGATGCTCCATGTAGCTGGGGGATTATCTTATGTGGGTATATTTTCGTTCTTTTTATCATTGCACAATTTTTAATTTAATTTATTGTTCCAGTTGGAATGATGGATGCTCCCAACTTTGGCCAGTTTTATCCAACCCAACTTTAAAAAGCAGAAATGTAACAAAATTACAGTCAATCAAGGCACTTTATTTCAGCTCCAGAGAAGTGGCTAAGGCAGAAAGCAATAGAAGGATAAGTTTTTGGGGTGAAAGAGGACTGTAATCCATTCATGGGGAGTATAAACACTGATATAGGGTGGACAGGTTGTCTCCACACTATGGGCTCTACGTAAATGCACAGAAAGTTTTGCTGATAGTGACTTCAATCCATTTATTGGGACTAACTCAGGTACTAAGCAAATTACTACTTATATTTCTGTCTTGCCTCAGTTTGCATGGCCACGCCAATATTTCAGGACTTACATTTTCAGTGTCTTTTCTCTCTCTACCACCCGCTCTGGCAGTGTTGCCAACTTGACCTCCTGTTTGTTCAAGCTAAATCCTACAATGTGGAAGAATCAGGCACTGTTCAGTAGATGGCATTGATCTTCTCTGGGCTATGCCCACTGTATTCACCTTATATCTGAAGCACTGCTGTAATCTCTCAATACTGTGCCCAATAATCATCTTGGTGGTTGCATGGGTCTTAGATTTCTGACATTCAGGAGAATCAAGGAGGCGGGGAGTTAACATCTCTGATCAGTGACCTATTCAGAACTCTGATAAAAGATCACAAACTTGAAATTTTAAGGCTGTTTCTCTCTCTCTACCGATGCTACTAGAGTATTTTCAGCATTCTCCATCTTTACTTCGGGTGTGAAGCCTCCACAGTGTGAAACGAGTACACAGTTTTAATTTCCAACAACCATCCTACCTTGGTCTACATGCAAGCCTGGCACAGGGGACTATCACAAAGTTAAATCCTGTGGGTACTGATGGAGAAGTTGGCATTGTCTAGATAATGGTGAATTAATCTCAAATCATTTGCTCATTGGTTGAGTATGAATGCTTTCTGCTCATTTAAACAATTATATTGGATAGAGGGGAGGTGTGGTGGGTAGCAGATGTGTGTGTGTGACCAATCACTTTTTTGTGGGAAAGACAAGAATCTGGTGGAGTTAGACAGCTCCATCATGCTGATGTTGTCAATCAGGGTGTTTGGTGATCAAATGCTTTGATCCTCCTGACTAAACTACTTTTTGGTTGTTTAATGAACCATTGATTGCAAATCAGTGGATACCACTGCAGCTGCCTTACAAGAACTGGAAGTATAAAAAATGCTATTTCACATATTCTGCAGCTGGAATGACTTGACCAACTCAGAGTCAGGTCTCTATCTTGATACAGATAGCGCATTCAGAAAGTTCCTGTGCATTTTTCCTGCAGCTTGGAAGCTTTACCTGGAACTGCTGATTAATGAGTAAAGACAGTGTACCTTTGGTGTCTTTTTATTTTTATTCAGTCATGGGTTACGAGCATCGCTGGCAATAATGGCATTTCTTGCTGATCCCCAATTGCCCCAAGAATGTGCTGGGTCTTCAACCAGGGCATAGGTAGGTAATGGTGTAGGTAATCCCACTGTGTTGCTGTTTGAGATTTTTCACTCAGCCATACAATGAAGGAACAATGATACATTTCCACATCAAGATGATGTGTGGCTTGGACAGGTGTCTGCAGGTCGGTGCTATTCCCATTCACCTCTTACCCTTGTCCTTCTGAGCGGTGGAGGTTGTGGGTTTCGAAGGTGCTATTGCGGGTAAGTAGACATCCCATCTCTGCTGCTGCTTCTCTTCCCTACTGGCACTGACCACCAAGAGCTGACAGCAATGAAACAAAGCTCCAGTAAAAATGAATATTAAGGCTCCTTAGAGGCGGGAACTTGGCTGATTTGAAGAAGCCAGTTCACAGGAGCATCATGTGATACATAACTGCTTGAATTCAGTGCACTCGGTACTTAATAACAATTAACACCAGAATCCAATTCCTGTCTTGGACAAAGCAGCAATCATCATCCTCAGTCCCTCCACAGCCATTTCAACCTGGTGCCACCCAGATGATGCGCATTAAGCTGATTTTGTTTCTAATTAACCAGTTCAGAGATGTTATGACACACCATTAGAAGTAGGCCTTCAACCGAGGCCTCCTGGACCAAAGACAGAGACATTACCACGATTGATTTTATGT
This sequence comes from Chiloscyllium plagiosum, assembly GCF_004010195.1. NCBI lineage: Eukaryota > Metazoa > Chordata > Chondrichthyes > Orectolobiformes > Hemiscylliidae > Chiloscyllium > Chiloscyllium plagiosum. The sequence goes on from NC_057738.1 coordinate 34,722,996, forward strand.
ATTCCAAGAGCAGTTTCAGCCAGCTCAATAACAACGCACAGATGGTTTGTGTGTTATATAAATTATTTTCTTCATAAGGTTTGTTTACTGCATACCCAAAACATGAAGTCACTTGTTCCGAGTGTGCATGACTTCTTAAAGATAGCTTTATGTGGCATCTGTCTGCAAGATTTACTCTGCAAATTGTTTCATGATGGCAGCAAGACGAGTAATTTATATTGCATCGCGTGTTGAATCGGAAAGAAAATCAGTTAACCAGGCTGATTTTCGGAGATATTTGTTCCTGTTATAATTGTCTAGATTCCAGGTTCAAATCCTACGTGGAGATGTAGCATGTCATGTCCAGATAGTTGATTAAAACGTGATATTTGCCTCCTGATATTTTGTTTTTGACTGTGTGGAGTTTGCTCATTCTCCCCATGTCTGCGTGGGTTTCCTCCAGGTGCTCCGGTTTCCTCCCACAGTCCAAAAGATGTGCAGGTCAGATGAATTAGCCATGATAAATTACCCAAAGTGTTCAGAGATGTGTAGGTTAGGTCAGGGGTAAATACAGGGTAGGGGGATGAGTCTGGGTGGGTTACTCTTTGTAGGGTCAGTGTGGATTTGTTGGGCCGGAGGGCATGTTTTACACACTGTAGGGATTCTAGAAGATCGAATATGCAAAACTGCCTCCCTGACATGGCGGTGAACTGGGTGTGCTGCTGGTCTAGTAAACTACGTGGGTGGACTAATAGTCTCAATGCGACATGTGTTCAAATACCATTGGTTTGCGAATGGAAGGAAACCTTGCTGAGCTTTCCCATTCTGAACCTTATATGTGTTCAGTCCTAAAACCAACTTGGGGCTGTTGTCTAATGGTGATAGCTTCCTTATCTCTAGGCGAGGTGACCAGAATTCAATGCCCACTTGCCTTGAAAGGGGGCTACAATGTGAGCAAACACTTTGATTAAAAACAAATCAAATCTACTGAAGAAAAAAAAAACCAAAGAACTGCGGATGCTGGAAATCTGAAACAAAATCAGAAATGGGTTGGTGAAACTCAGCATCTCTGTGGAGAGAGAAAGGTGAGTCGGGTCGAGGGACCCTTCTTCAGAACGTGAATTACCACCAGGGACGGGTAATAAACGTTGGTCCAGTTAGTGACACCCACATCACATGAATGAATAAAATAAATGTATAAAGAATGATGATGAATGATGAATGTTGTATGTCCTAAGACCTGCATTGCTGTTCTGTGACAACCTTGTGTGGTATATCCTCCACAAACACTGCTCCTCACAAAACTGAGGGCGAGTGACTTTGATTTTGAACATCCTAGGAACTAGTTAGGGCCTTCTTGTGAAAGCACAAAGGCTTTTTGCAGTTGGATAATCTACAGTTTCTACTGTTCATATACAACCAAATAAAAGTGCACAGTTTTGTCCTTACTGAGGCTCTTACAGAGTAAACAATGTGGAAAGGAATCTCCAATTCAGACGACATTTTGAAACCAAGCCTGCATGGTTTTAATCAGTGCAACAACCTCTGCTTTTAGATATTAATGGACTCCTGAAGCTAATTTAAATAATCCTTCGGGCCACTTAAGGAAAGTCTTGTGTTAAGGTGAGTGGGAGGCAGCAATAAAGCAGGAGGTCTGCTGTCGGGATTTGAACTCAGGGTTTTGTTGAGTGGAGGAGAGTGGGTCCCCTTCCCCTCACCTGTGCGTCTAAGCAACGAAATGTTGGGGTAACTATGCAACATCTAACTCTGTGCTAACTCTGTCCATAGTACTGGAGTAACAGTGCCACCTCACTCACGTTCCAGTGCTAATATCAAACAGCCTGACAGTACCATCAGTTACAATCAGGTTAAAAACATGAGATAAAATGAACATTTTTCTGTTGGGTTATCTTACTTAAACATGGAACATCCAGCAGTACAGCATAGATATAGGCCATTTGGCCCACCATGTCTGTGCTGAACATGTTGCCATTCTTAACCAATCCCTGCACGTGGTCCATATCCCTCTATTCCCTGCATGTCCATCGATCTGTTCAACTGCCTCTTAACCACTGCTATCCTATCTGCTTCTACCACCTCTGCAGGCACTGCATTCCAGGCACCTGTTACCCTCTGTGCAAAACAAAACTTGCCTCACACATCTCCTTTAAACTTTTCCCCTCTCACTTTATACCTCTGCTCCCTAGTATTTGCCATTTCCACCCTGGGAAAAAGACTCTGACTATCCAACCTATACATGCCTCTCATTATTTTATAATTTGGAGGTGCCGGTTTTGGACTGAGTGTACAAAGTAAAAAAAAACCACACAACACCAAGGTTAATTGGAAGCACTAGCTTTCGGAGCGCTGCTCCTTCATCAGGTGGTTGTGGAGTATAAGATGGTAAGACACAGAATTTATAGCAAAGGTTTACAGTGTGATGTAACTTTTCTTTTCAGACCAGGTCTTTTTCCATATATAATTTCAGTTACATTACACAGTAAAATTTTGCTATAAATTCTGTGTCTTATGATCTTATACTCCACAACCATCTGATAAAGAAGCTAGTGCTTCCAAATAAACCTGTTGGATTAGAACCTGGTGTTGTGTGATTTTTTAACATTATTTTATATATTTCTATCAGGCCTCCAATGCTCTTGTGAAAACAATCCAAGTTTTTCCAAACTCTCCTTACAGCTAATACACTCCAATCCAGGCAACATTCTGGTAAACCTCTTTTGCATCTCTCCAAAGCCTCCATTTCCCTTCTATAGTGTGGCGACCAGAATTGCACACAATACTCCATATGTAGCCTCACTGAAGTTTTATACAGCTTGGAAATATTACAATAAAATAGGTCCATTAGTTCATCTTGACCCTTTTTTTACTTTTAACTAAAATCAACCCATTGTTTTTGACCAGAGTTGGGAAGAGACTCCCAGAAACATTGCTCTGGGGAGACAACTTGTGGCCAGAGCTGGGAACTGCATTGCGAAAGAAAAGGCAAAAGGGAGATGTTGACATGTAATGATGTTTGGTAAATGTTGATGAAAAACATCACTGAGAACAATAGTACCAAGAATTTTTGTACAACAAATAGATTTTTTTTAAAACAATGTGTAGATTTTATGATTTTTGCAGACTCTATTTTTTAATCAGCATTGAAATTTGCATAGTCTGTCACAGAATATATGAATCATATATTCTTTCATCTTTTACTAAATGAGTTGAGTATTTACCTGAATCTCTTCTGGGAATGATACAAGATTATTGACCTAAATTCTTCTTCTTCAAATATTTATTCACTTCCCTTTTAGAAGCTATTATGCCTCTGCTTTCACCACTGTTCCTAGTGAAGTATTCGGTGCCCTAGTAACTTTCTGCATATATAAAAAAAACCTTTCAATTTCTTTTTTTCATGTTGAAACTTTTACTCTGTACTTACCCATGCTTGCCCATGGAAATCATTTTCTCTGGTTTACCTCATCAAAAACTTCCATTTGAAATAGCTCAGTTAGATCAAATACTAAAATTCACTGTTCCAGTAAAAATGACCCCAGTTTCTCTTCATCAATAAAGCTCTTGTTATGTTTTGAATTTAGAAGATCTCTGACGTACAATTTCAATAGATTTCACATCTTCCTATAATTGGTCACTCAAAACTAGATTGACGTACAGTCAGAGAGGCAGACAAATGTACAGCATGGAAGCAGACCCTTCAGTCCAACTCATCCATGCCGATCAGATATCTTAAATTAATCTAATCCCATTTGCCAGTATTTGTCCCATATCTCTCCAAACCCTTCCTATTCATATATCCATCCAGATGCCTTTTAAATGTTGCAATTGCAAAAACCACCATCACTTCCTCTGGCAGCTCATTCCATTTACGTACCACCCTCTGTGAAAAGTTGCCCTTTAGGCCTCTTTTGTATTGTTCCCCATTCAACCTAAACCTATGCCCTCTAGTTCTGGACTCCCCCAGCCCAGGAAAAAGACCTTGTCTATTTACCCTATTCATGTCCCTCATGATTTTATCAACCTCTATGAAGGTCACCCCTCAGCCTCCGACACTCCAAGGAAAACAGCCCTAGCTTATTCAACCTCTCCCTATCCAAATGGCTAGTTCTCCCTTTATTCCATGAGATCTCCATCCCAGCAACATCCTTGTAAATCTTTTCTGAAACCCTTTCAGGTTTCACACCATCCTTCATATTTTATATTGTTTTCATAAACTTCTGTTTTCCAAGTTGAGATTGAACCTTAAGTACTGGACAAGCAGAGAAAGTCATGTATCTGTCCATCTGCTGCATGGATCCAACTGTTCATGTATGTCAAGGTTTGGGTTTTTTTAGCCACTAGTCTATTTATAACAATGGAGACTGACTACTCAATGGTAAACTCTGTCAACCACAGACAACAGCACTGTCTCAGTGAGTTTTTATTTTCGTTCAGCCAGTTGTTGCAATTTGGGCTGCGCAGCTATGTAACGTCCGAGATAAATCAGACCAATACTTGAAGGGAAACAAAAATAACAGGCCTGCGAGAGACAGCATGAGAACGCAAAGAATCGAGAGGTCTTTCAAAGCACCAGGTGGGATGCACTGAATGGGAGAAAGTGCTGGAAATCAGAGTCGAGAGTGTGGTGCTGGAAAAGCACAGCAGGTCAGGCAGCATCCAAAGAGCAGGAGAATCAGCGTTTCGGGTATAAGCCCTTCATCAGGCAGGATGTACTTAATGGTCTCCTTCTGCATTTATCAGAAGTACTGAATGTCCTGAAATGCACAAAAGTGGATAAATCCCCAGGACCTGATCAAGTATACCCTAGAATTCTGTGGGAAGCTAAGGAAGTGATTGCTGGGCCTCTTGCTGAGATATTTGTATCATCGATAGTCACAGGTGAGGTGTCGGAAGATTGGAGGCTGGCAAACATGGTGCCACTGTTTAAGAAAGGTAGTAAGGACAAGTCAGGGAACTATAGACTGGTGAGCCTGACGTCAGTGGTGGGCAGGTTGTTGGAGGGAATCCTGAGTGACAGGATGTGCATGTTTTTGGCAAGGCAAGGAATGATTAGGGATAGTCAACACGGCTTTGTGCCTAGGAAATCATGTCTCACAAACTTGATTGAGTTTTTTGAAGAAGTAACATAGAGGATTGTTGAGGACAGAGTGGTGGATATGATCTATATGGACTTCAGTAAGGCGTTTGACAAGGTTCCCCATGGGAGACTGGTGAGCCACGTTAGATCTCATGGAATAAAGGGAGAACTAGCCATTTGGATATGGAGCTGACTCAAAGATAGAAGATAGAGGATGGTGGTGGATGGTTGTTTTTCAGACTGGAGGCCTGTGACCAGTGGAGCGCCACAAGGATCGGTGCTGGGTCCACTACGTTTTGTCATTTATATTAATGATTTGGATGCGAGCATAAGAGGTACAGTTAGTAAGTTTGCAGATAACACCAAAGTTGGAGGTGTAGTGGACAGCGAAGAGGGTTACCTCAGATTACAACAGGATCTGGACCAGATGGGCCAATGGCCTGAGAAGTGGCAGATGGAGTTTAATTCAGATAAATGCGAGGTGCTGCATTTTGGGAGGCTGTACAGGACATTGGTTAGGCCATTTTTGGAATATTGCGTGCAATTCTGGTTTCCTTCCTTTCGGAAGAATGTTGTGAAACTTGAAAGGGTTCAGAAAAGATTTACCAGAATGTTGCCAGGGTTGGAGGGTTTGAGCTATAGGGAGAGGTTAACAGGTGGGGCTGTTTTCTCTGGAGCGTTGGATGCTGAGGGGTGACCTCAGAGGTTTATAAAATCAAGAGGGGCATGGATAGGATAAATAGACAAAGTCTTTTCCCTGGGGTGGGGCAGACCAGAACTGAATACATTGGTTTAGAGTGAGAGGGGAAAGATATAAAAGAGACCCAAGGGGCAACTTTTTCACGCAGAGGGTGATACGTGTATGGAATGAGCTGCCAGAGGAAATGGTTAGTACAATTGCAACATTTAAAAGACATTTGGATGGATACATGAATAGGAAGGGTTTGGAGGGATATGGGCCGGGTACTGCGGTGAACTAGATTTGGGTTAGGATATTTGGTCATCATGGACTAGTTGGACTGAAGGGTCTGTTTCTGTGCTGTACATCTCTATGATTCTATGAACTCTATGACGCTTTTCAGGCACAATTTTACTTTTACAAAACTGTGCTGCTTGTTTTTAAGAATTCTAAATATTTATTTATTCTATTCTATGGTCTGTAGAAAGTTGTAACTCCTGATGTTAGGCTGACAGATCCGTGATGACTTCGTGTATTCCTTCCTACTTACCTGAACAAAGATATTTCATGGCAATATTTCAGTCCTCTGGCACAACTTCCAAACCCAGAGATGTCTGACAGATTATTATCGGAGTCTCAGATACTTCCTCCCTGATTTCACTAATGTTCATATCATACAAGCCATGACACCTTATAATATTACCATGAGAAATACATTAATTTCTTCATTTCTACATCTTTATCTATGGTCAGCCAAATTACATCTCCTCCTGTGTCCCATTATCACATTTCTTTATAGAATCTGATACAAAGGGTTCAATTAGTATTTCCCCCTTTCATTGATACTCTGAAAATATGTATTTTTCTATCTGAACCCACCTCTGCACTTCCATTAACTCTCTTTTCATAACTCTGGGACATCTCCACAGGACCTCTTTACAGCGGTGTTGTGGACCTAACCGTCATGGACCAGAAACTCAACTGGACCAACCACATCAATGCCAGAACTACTGGAGGAGGTCACAGGCTGAACATTCCCTGGCAAGCGATGCACTTCCCAATCCCCACAGCCATCTACAAAACACAACTCAGGAGTGTGATACGGGAAGAATGTGCTCCATTTGCCTGGAGGAATGCAGTTCCAGCAGCATTCAAGAAAACTCAACACCTTCCAAAGCAGCCCACTTGATTGGCAATGCATACAGATACTGATTTCCATCCATATTTTCTAGGCTCTGTTTGATTTTCTATTAGGGCTCTGGCATTATTATACGCCTTCTTATCATGTCTTATTTTTAAGTTCTCTAATCCTCCAGAGCATCTCCAGCTTTTGCTTTTCTTCCTTTCCTTCTTGTAAGAATGTATTTTCTGTATCTCAATCAACCGATGTTTCATTTTGAATAATAAATTGGCCTTTTTTAAAAGTTAAACACTGTCACCTTTCACTGTTTTCCCCTCTGGTTTTGATTGAACCAGATTGTGCTGAGAGTTACTGTTCGCACGACTTATTTACTTCAAGTCATTCAGCAGAGAAACAGACCCTCGGGTCCAACTTGTCTGTGCTGACCAGACATCCCAATCTGATCTAGTCCCATCTGCCAGCATTTGGCCCATATCCCTCCAAACTCTTCCTATTCATATACCCATCCAGATGCCGTTTAAATGTTGTAACTGTATCAGCCTCCACCACTTCCTGAGTTCATCTGTCACTCACCCTCACTCTCTTAACCTCATTCTCACTCACTCATACCTTCTATCCACAACCGAAGTCAGGGGAGCAGCTCCAGAATCAGTGAACAGGATGACTCCAGGGAGGATGGGGGAGTTGGAGAAGAGGGGATGGGGGGGATGGCAGCAGAAGTCTAATAGCCCAGGAAGTTAGGGGAGAGGTTGGGGAGGGCAGAGATAGGGAGCGGGACTGTGTCTGTGGTCCATTTATAATTACTTTTGAACTGAGTCGCTTGCTAGACCACTTCAGAGGACATTTAAAAGTCAATCACATCACTGTAAGTCTGGATTCACAAGTAGGCCAGACCAGCTAAGGATGGCAGATTTCCCTCCAAGGACATTTGGTGCCAAGTCGTGGTTGGCACAGACCTGGTGGGCTGAAGGGCCTGTTCCTGTGCTGTAATGTTCTATGTTCTATGACATGTCATTGTCATTGCCCCATAACAATTATTTTCACAGCTCCAATCCAATAAAGATATTAAAAAATAAGAAATGTTGATTTTAATGTCCTGCAGGTTTTCTTTATGTCTTTGCTCCCTGCGTTGCTCAAGGAAGGGTCCTGCGAATGAATGTTCAGTTCCCAGGGATTCGAATGTAAAGCTGCAGGTTTGGCAAGCTCAGATATAGCTGCACCCTAAAATTATAATATCGAAAATCAGCAAACAAAATGCTGGCGGAAGTAATTGCCCCAGTTTCGTGACATGTTACTGCATGACATTTACTTTCAATTATTATCCAGCACTTCACTTTCTCCTTACAACTTTGGAATTCCCATCCTCAACGGTAGTCGATGCAGAATCCTCCAATATTTTTAAGACAGTGCTAGATTGATTCTCGACTACCAAGGGATTGCAAGACTATCAGGGATGTACAGGAATGTAAAGTTGAAGATAAAATCAGATCAGCCACGATCTTATTGAATAGCGGAGCAGGTTGGTAGGGCTGAATGACCTCAGCTTGAACCTTGCTCCTATGTTCATAATTGCCCCTCCATTTGCCATCGGTTACCCAATAGGTCAATTCTCCCTGAGCTCTGCCTTCCCCAAGACGTTTCAATGCGTGCCGGCTTTAACTTTGGGAGAATCCAGCCAACCAATGCTGCATTCAACACCTCGAATATCGACAGTACGGCTGAGAACTGACGATAATTCACAGCAAGAGTCACATAATCTCCCTCTGTCTTCAGCAACCAAAGGGAATTCTGGTGCACACGCACTGATCTGAACATGTTACACAAGCTCCCTCTGTCAACGTACTCACCAATCAAAAACTCAATCCACAGCTTGTCTTTTTCCAAATCGATTGCTCGGTTGACAGTGATGGTGATTTGGAAAGGCTGACCACGTCTCACAATAAGGTTGCTGCAATCATAGAGCGCTGTATGATGCTGCCTCCTGTTAATGTCATCTGGATTTGGGTGAACGTCAACGCTCCATATCTCCAGAAACGCTTTAATGGAAACAAAAATAAAATGTAAATTCTTTGTCAGCCAGTTGAGTTATTTTTATATGCATTGCACTTTGTTTTTAATTCATTCAGGGCGAGATAGTTCTCTCTTCAAGTCATCCTTTTTAAAATGGAGTGCAGCATTAAGTACAATTATTGAAAGCAGAAACACTGGAAGCATACAAGCTGGTCAGTACATTTTATACAGATTTCAATTGTTTTACCCCCCATCAGTTCCACTACATTATAAATCATATAGTTCACACAGTGCAAAAAGAGGCCATTTGGCCCAATGATTCTCCAATCCCTGTAACCCTGCACTTCTCATGGCTAGTCCACCTAACCCGCACATTCCTGGACACCACAGGACAACTTCACAACCTTTCAGACTGTAGGAGGAAACCTGATCACCCGGAGGAAGTCTGCGCAGAGATAATGTGCAAACTCCATCCAGAGAGTCACCCCAGGCTGGAATCCAATCCGGGGTCCCTGTGAGACTGAAGTACTGACCCCCAAGCCACCCTCCAATCTTTCTCCCACAAATGCTTCTCAATACGTTGTAGAGCTTCAAACAATCTATTTTTGCTTCAGATGGTTAACATTGCCAATCTCTTTTTAATATTTCTGCATGAAAATGCTTTAATGCATTTGCTAATTGCAAGTATGTTCATAATACATACCAACGTTTATAAAGCTCTTATGCAACTTTAAGCTTTTATAACATTGTTTGTATACATGACAAAAACATGCTGTAAGTCTGGATAAAAGCACATTTTTATGTTAAGATAGTGTTGTTGTTAATGATGTATTAATGGCTTTCCATTTCATTCCCATTGCAACACACAAGTTGAGAGGGCAGAGAGGAGGATGGGGTGGGAAGAGAGCAGCATGGAATTGGAATGAGCTCTCCTTCTCTTTCCAGCTCACATGTGGATCAGTACAGAGCCCCCCCCCCCCCGCACACCTCTTTTCTGATCAGCACCTTGTGCAAGTTCAGCAAGGGTATGGGGTGTTTGAAAATTGAGAATGTATCCTGAGAGAAGTATTCAACCCCAATTTAAACACCTCATTTCCTCCTTTGCAGGGTGTTCCTCAGAACCATCATCACCAATATGGTGAGTGGTACAATGGCCTGCAGGAATATGCATACACCTCACCTTTGCCATATTATGGACTTAGTATCAGGTTCAAGTCCTAAAGGATAATCTAAACATTGGACAATGATTTGTGTAGAGTCATAGAAGTGCACAGCACAGAAACAGACCCTTCGGTCCAACTCATCCATGCCGACCAGATATCCTAAATTAATCTAGTCTGATTTGCCAGCAATTGGCCCATATCCTTCTAAACCCTTCCTATTCGTCTACCCATCCAGATGCCTTTTAAATGTTGTAATTGTACCAGTCTCCACCACATCCTCTGGCAGCTCATTCCATACACGCACCACCCTCTGCATCAAAAAGTTGCCCCTTAGGTTCCTTTTAAATTTTTTCCCTCTCCCCTTAAACTATGCCTTCTAGTTTTGGACTCCCCTATCGTAGGGCAAAAACCTTGTCTATTTACCCTATCCATGCCCCTCATGATTTCATAAACCTCTATAAGGTCACCCCTCAGCTTCCAACGCTCCAGGAAAAACAGCTCCAGCCTGTTCAGCCTCTCCCTGTAGCTGAAACCCTCCAACCCTGGCAACATCCTCATAATATCATCAATTCACAAACTCAGCACATAAGGTTTCATACATTTTGAATTTTCAGTCGACTAATGTGCATGACAGCAATTTCGATGTAAACATCATATCTTGAAAACGTTTGAGTGCTTAGCAGCAGAAATATTTAACACGGTCAGTTTCACTTTTTACTGTTTCTTATATAAACAGCGTCTCTCTTTATGAGAAGAAATAAAAACACATCTATATCAAATGCTTTGACAGATTCAAAATGAGAGCAGTAATACGGTTATATACATAGCACATGTTTGAAGCTGAACTCAATTCTGAATTTTGTTTTATACAAATGTTACTCCAGAGGTTATATCTGAAATATTCACCATGCTTTAGAATTGTATGTTTGGCAGACATGGCATTTTTGTTCTTCAAAGATAATTGTAGCTGCCGACTAGAACCATTTTAGCTGCAATAGTTGTTTCATAAAGCTCAGTCCCTCTCTGGGGAAATAGCTTGCTGGCTCTGTCGCCATAACAAAGCACCAATTTAACAATCAGTCAGAGGACGGCTGCTGAATTAGAACACATCAGCTGTGCAAGCTAAGCACTTTAAGATGGTTTTCTGAACAATAGAAAATGTGCAAATGTGAAGTCTCATATATATTAATGGAAATATCTTTGTTCTTTTGCACATCAATTATGAATTAGCCTTAAAAATAACAGCCCCAAAAGAATTGCGTCTATGAGAAACATTCTGGAGTAATGCTGCCTTGCCTCTGTAACTTGATGGAAATGTGTTACGTAGGACAAACATGCAGAATTCTAAAACAGTAATTGTACAATCAAATTAAACCCCATTTCCATAGGTTAGGCTGAAAGAGAATGGGGAGAAAGTGAGGTCTGCAGATGCTGGAGATCAGAGCTGGAAATGCGCAGCAGGTCAGGCAGCATCCAGGGAACAGGAGAATCGACGTTTCGGGCATTAGCCCTTCTTCAGGAATGAGGAAAGTTTGTCCAGCAGGCTAAGATAAAAGGTGGGGAGGAGGGACTTGGGGGAGGGGCGTCGGAAATGTGATAGGTGGAAAGAGGTCAAGGTGAGGGTGATAGGTCAGACTGGGGTGGGGGCGGAGAGGTCGGGAAGAAGATTGCAGGTTAGGAAGGCGGTGCTGAATTCGATGGATTTGACTGAGACAAGGTGGGGGGAGGGGAAATGAGGAAACTGGTGAAACCCGAGTTCATCCCTTGTGGTTGGAGGATTCCTAGGCGGAAGATGAGGCGCTCTCCCTCCAACCGTCGTTTTGTTGTGGTCTGACGAGGGAGGAGCCCAAAGACCTGCGTATCCTTGGTGGGGTGGGAGGGGGAATTGAAATGTTGAGCCACAGGGTGGTTGGGTTGGTTGATCCGGGTGTCCCAGAGGTGTTCTCTGAAACGCCCCGCAAGTAGCCGGCCTGTCTCCCCAAGATAGAGGAGGCCACATCGGGTGCAGAGGATGCAATAGATGATATGTGTGGAGGTACAGGTGAATCTGTGGCGGATATGGAAGTTTCCTTTGGGACCTTGGAGGGAGGTGAGGTGGGAGGTGTGGGCACAAGTCTTGCACCTCCTGCGGTTGCAGGGGAAGGTATCTTAGCCTGCTGGACCAAGTTTTCTCATTCCTGAATCTTAGCCTGCTGGACCAACTTTCCTCATTCCTGAAGAAGGGCTAATGCCCGAAACGTCGATTCTCCTGTTCCCTAGATGCTGCCCGACCTGCTGCGCTTTTCCAGCAACACATTCTCAGCTCTGATCTCCAGCATCTGCAGTCCTCACTTTCTCTTCGTAGGATATGTGGAACAGTCCATCTTCCGCAACTACACTGGCACCACCCCCACCTTTTCCTCCACTACATCGATGACTGTATCGG